>NC_057809.1:493337438-493582116 GCF_018294505.1 Triticum aestivum | reverse complement strand
ATGATGCCCTCATGTCCGTATTTTATTTTTATCGACACCTCTGTCTCTAAACATGTGGACATATTTTTCGATTTCGGCTTTCGCCTAAGGACAAGCAAGGTCTAAGCTTGGGGGAGTTGATACGTACATTTTGCATCATGCTTTTATATCGATATTTATTGCATTATGGGTTGTTATTACACATTATGTCACAATACTTATGCCTATTCTCTCTTATTTTACAAGGTTTACATGAAGAGGGGGAATGCCGGCAGCTGGAATTCTGGGCTGGAAAAGGAGCAAATATTAGAGACATATTCTGCACATCTCCAAAAGTCCTGAAACTTCACGGGAGCATGTTTCAGAATATATATAAAATATTGGGTGAAAGAAGTACCTGAGGGGGCCCACACCCTGGCCATGAGGGTGGGGGCGCGCCCTACCCCCTAGGCGCGCCCCCTGCCTCGTGGGCCCCCTGGTGGCCCTCCGATGCCCATCTTCTCCTATATGAGGTCTTTCGTCCGGAAAAAAATCATAAGGAAGCTTTGGGGAAGAAACTCCGCCGCCACGAGGTGGAACGTTGGCGGAACCAATCTAGGGCTCCAGCAGAGCTGTTATGCCGTGGAAACTTCCCTTCGGGAGGGGGAAATCATCACCATCGTCATCACCAATGATCCTCTCATCGGGAGGGGGTAAATCTCCATCAACATCTTCACCAGCACCATCTCATCTCAAACCCTAGTTCATCTCTTGTATCCAATCTTTGTATCCAAACCTCAGATTGGTACCTGTGGGTTGCTAGTACTATTGATTACTCCTTGTAGTTGATGCTAGTTGGTTTACTTGGTGGAAGATCATATGTTTAGATCCATTATGCATATTAATACCCCTCTGATTATGAACATGAATATGCTTTGTGAGTAGTTACTTTTGTTCCTGAGGACATGGGAGAAGGCTTGCTATAAGTAGTCATGTGAAATTGGTATTTGTTCGTTATTTTGTTGACATGTATGTTGTCATCCCTCTAGTGGTTTCATGTGAACGTCGACTACATGACACTTCACCATTGTTTGGGCCTAGAGGAGGCATTGGGGAGTAATAAGTAGATGATGGTTTGCTAGAGTGACAGAAGCTTAAACCCTAGTTTATGCGTTGCTTCGTAAGGGGCTGATTTGATCCATATGTTTCAAGCTATGGTTAGGTTTACCTTAATACTTCTGTTATAGTTGTAGATGCTTGCAATAGGGGTTAATCATAAGTGGGATGCTTGTCCAAGTAAGGACAGTACCCAAGCACTGGTCCACCCACATATCAAATTATCAAAGTACCGAACGCGAATCATATGAACGTGATGAAAACTAGCTTGATGATAATTCCCATGTGTCCTCGGGAGCGCTTTCCTTCATATAAGAGTTTGTCCAGGCTTCTCCTTTGGTACAAAAAGGATTGGGCCATCTTGCTTCACCTTATTTACTTCTATTACTTACTACTCGTTACAAATTACCTTATCACAAAACTATCTCTTACCGATAATTTCAGTGCTTGCAGAGAATACCTTACTAAAAACTGCTTATCATTTCCTTCTACTCCTCGTTGGGTTTGACACTCTTGCTTATCGAAAAGCTACGATAGATCCCCTACACTTGTGGGTCATCAACCGTCAATAATGAGGGAGGGGATAAGAGTGCCCCCTCTGGCTCCACGAGTCCTCCCCCACCTACCTCCACCCACTTCCCGATTCCCCTCGCCCTCTCTGCCCACTCCTCCTCTCCACCCTCACCCAGCTTCACCTCACACGAACGGCCGCCGTCGCTGGCCAACACGCTCCGGTCACGCGACCACCATGCCTTCCTCGCGACCGCATCGTTCCCAACTGCGCCGCCTCCCTTGACTACGCCTCCCCGACGAGCCACAGGACGCCGGCCCCCGCGAACGCTGCCCCGGCCTCGTCTTCCACTTCGGATCACAGGACCTCGTCGGTGTCGATCCGCTGCACAGCAGCTCCTAAACCTCCCATGGGCCTTTCTTGCACCGCACGATGAGCCCCTCATCCTCTCCCCTCACTCCCCTGGCCTTTTGCGCTCCCAAAGCCACCGCGTCCGCCATGGCCGAGCTCGGCTCCGTCATGCAGCTAGTCATCGTCGTTGTAGTCGTTGCCAAGGCCGGGAAAGCACAACAACGTGCTCAGGGCGCGTCCCTGGTGCCGCCCGAGCCTCTAGCTTGTCTCCTCGTGCCCTCTGGCTACGTACCGCACATCGGTCGAATTCTGGAACCGCTACGGTCGATGCCGTCGTCGACTCCGTCTGTTTCAGACCGCATGAGTGTCGTAGATCGACGCGGGTCGATTCCCTCGTCCGAACGCTGATGCCGCTCACCTCCGCCCCGCCTCGCCCATAGCCACCCGGGCCTACTCATGTGCGCATGTCACCCGCGTTCCTGTCCCGTCCCGCTGGCCCCAGCCTCGTGCGGCCGCTTCCCTCCACTGCTTCTGTCGCTACTCCTGCAGGCGGCTCGCGCGCGCCCACTGCTCCTAGCTGCGACCTGCGCGCCAGCCGCCCTCACGCAAGGACTCACCTGGACCGCGCTCGATCTCCGCCTTTGCAACCTCCTCTGCTCGACGCTGGTGCCGCCTCATGCCGCCCTAGCTATTACCACGGCCACTCCTAGGCGCGGCTCGCCGCCCCCAACCGAACGCACCCCCAGGCGTCAAATGCACGCCGGGGACGAATTCCGATGGCCGCCTGAGCACTCCGCCCACACAGGGCTCGCCGGAGCTCACTCCGGCACAGGTGCCGATGTGGCCACCCCTCTGGGTCACTGCCTAGTGGTCCCAGGGGCCCTGCTGGCCCTGTTGACCCAATCAACAGCTGACTGGGCAACACCCAGTCACTGCTAGCGGGTCCCGCGTGGGCCCGTTGACTGGTCAGCCGGCCGCTGATGCATTGATGACACCTTGCTGATATCATTTTTCCTTTTCTGTCGATTTAAAGTAAATAAAATGATTTTAGAATATGTTTAAAACTTAGAAAATTCATAGAAAATAATATGTAACTCGGATGAGAAAGTTTTATACATGAAAGTTGCTCGGAAAAATCCAACGAATCCGAATACATGTTCCGTTTACCTGTCAGATGCCTCTAACTATCTGAACATGGAACATTCCCCCTACGGTCATCTGTCTAACACAGGTCCAGAACCGGGAAAACATTCCCGGTTGTTTTCCCCCTTCACCTAGGTTGACCCTAGTTCTGCTTTTCATCATGTCATGCTTAGTGGTAACTCTGTTGCTCTGTATTTACTGTTTCTTCCCCCTCTTCTCTCCAGTAGACCCTGAGACTGGTGTTGCCCCTATGATCGACTATGTCGACGATGACCCTTCTTTTGCAGCAAAGCTGCCAGGCAAGCACCCCCCCCCCTTGAGCATTCCGATATCGCCCATTTCTTTCCTCTCATGCTTGCATTAGAACTGCTACTATTTTTGTATGATCCTACTCTAACGCATAGCATGTCTTTGTTACCCGCTTTCATACCTTGCCTGCTTATTCTAAACTGCTTAGTATAGGTTGGTTAGAGATCCATCAGTGACCCCCACCTCGTCCCAGTTGCCCATTCTTTTTGTTTGATGACTCAATCAACATGATCGACGTCCAGGCCACGACACCGCACATCACCCCCCTTAGTTGTACGACTCTACAGAGTTACTATCGAGTGCCGAGGGTGATACCTCGTCAACACATCTGATGTTAACCCTGTAGTGTAACTATCCGATTGTGGTTATCGAGGGTCATTCCTCCTTCACCACTCTCGATAATGACTTTGTCGTGCAACCCCTCAAGTGTGGACCAATGAGGGTGATTCCTCCAAGTCCACCTTGAAGGTTACATCGAGTGGGAATCCATCGAGGGTCATTCCTCAAGTTCCCCTGGCTGTTTCAGACACACGGTTACTTTGACTTACCATAGAACCATGATGACATCGGGTCGGCCCGAGGGGTACCCGCGTGTGATGTGAAGTTGGGTTGATCTGGTGGATACCCGCAAGTTTTCCACGCGGCGCGGCCGGGCATTCTTAGCCCTTGACGCAAGTTCGTGAGACGGGGCGACGGGACCACATATCGTGGATCATTGATCGTTACCGCACACTACCAAGACACTAACGGTTTGGATATTTGATCCAAGTAGGCTGTCGGTGTCAAAACCGGTGGATCTCGGGTAGGGGGTCCCGAACTGTGCATCTAGGCCGGATGGTAACAGGAGGCAAGGGACACGAAGTTTTACCCAGGTTCGGGCCCTCTCGATGGAGGTAAAACCCTACGTCCTGCTTGATTAATATTGATGATATGGGTAGTACAAGAGTAGATCTACCACGAGATCGAAGAGGCTAAACCCTAGAAGCTAGCCTATGGTATGATTGTTGTTGTGTATGTTGTCCTACGGACTAAAACCCTCTGGTTTATATAGACACCAGAGAGGGTTAGGGTTACACAAAGTTGGTTACAATGGTAGGAGATCTGCATATCCGTATCGCCAAGCTTGCCTTCCACGCCAAGGAAAGTCCCTTCCGGACACGGGACGAAGTCTTCAATCTTGTATCTTCATAGTCCAGGAGTCCGGCTAAAGGTATAGTCTGGCCATCCGGACACCCCCTAATCCAGGACTCCCTCAGTAGCCCCTGAACCAGGCTTCAATGATGACGAGTCCGACGCGCAGATTGTCTTCGGCATTGCAAGGTGGGTTCCTCCTCCAAGTACTTCATAGAAGATTTTGAACACAAATATAGTGTCCGGCTCTGCAAAATAAGTTTCCACATATTGCCATAGAGAGAATAATATTTACACAAATCTAATCTGCTGACGTATTCCGTAGTGTGACACACCACGGCCAAGCCTTTATCCGAGTCATTTTATTATCCCACCTCAGCGCGTCATGCGAGGCGGTTTCCTTGGCACGTCTTGTTAAAGCAGAGATCGTGTCCCCTTATTCCGGGATTCTCATCAATACGGGCGTGGGTAACCCAACCGCTTCTAGGACTCCTAGATTATAGGCAAGTCCAAACGGACACGGAGAGGACGCTTGATATTCACCCTCTTTATAAAGGGACAAGGCTTTTATTTTTCCCTCCTGTGCTCAATCGAATCCTCCCCCACCTCAATCTCAAACGCCCAAAGTTCAGGTCAGGTGCTCCAAACCTTCAGTCATGTCCAGATCCAGCCTTCAAGGCCGATGGGTGCCTTCCTCCGTCATGGAAGAAGACATCAAAAAGTTGAGGGAGGCCAGATATCTGACCCCCGAGATTTTGCATCGGCTGCCTCCCCGAGGGCAGGCCGTCCCTACCCTCGAACCCAACAAGAATGTCGTGTTCGTTTCCCACTTCCTCCGACGTCTAGGCCTTGCTCTAGATCCTTTCGTCAGGGGTTTGATGTTTTATTACGGTCTAGACTTCCATGATCTAGCCCCGGACTCCTTCCTTCATATCACGACATTTATTGTCGTGTGCGAGGCCTACCTCCGGGTTACCCCTCACTTTGGCCTATGGCTCAAGACCTTTTAAGTAAAGCCGAAGATGATCGAGGGGCAACATGCAACGTGTGGAGATGCCTCAATACGCAAGATGACGGGAGCTCTATGGCCCAAAGGTTCCATCCCAGAGGTGTCTAAATTGTGGCAACAGGAGTGGTTCTACATCACGGCTCCTAGAAGTGCCAAGTGGGCGGCCGCCCCTGTTTTCCGCTCGGGCCCTCCACCACAACTGATGTCATGGATCAGCAGAGGTCTGAGCTGGGGTCCAACCAAGGACGTGCCTATACTGCAAAGCCGCATTCGAGATCTCTTCAATGGAGATTTCAGTTTGGTTGCGGTAATACAAGTTATGCTGGTTCGTCAAGTCCAGCCTTGCAAACACCGCCTCTTCGCCTGTGGGAGTTCAATCCCGAGGGACCGCGTGTCATTCAAAATTTTCTCGGCCTGACGCACGAGGAGATGTACAAGTCATTCTTCGGACCTCAGGTGGAGTGTCCGGAAATCACCAAGGACGTGGGCCTGAGTAGTAACCGCGACGCCGAACAGGTAAGGCATCTTCCAGCCGAACATACTACCTCTCCTTTGTTACGAAGTTATTTCTGAGAGTTCGCTTTTTGACTAGGACTGGCTAACAAAGGCGAAGTTGATTCGGTGTTCGGCCCCCCTCCCTGAGGGTTTGGAAAATCCGATATTGGAAAAGATGCTCCAGACCGTACCTTGCCCGGAGCCCTGGAAGGAAGATACTGTGGAGGATAACAAGGGCAGACGCGGGCCCCCAACGCTGCCCATTCTAACCGAGGGAGCGAGCATCTCTATGAAGGAAGACGACCAGAAGAGGAAAAGGACTGCGCCCGGGGATTCGGAAGCCGAAGCTTCCAAACGGGAGAAGAAGTCTCCCATAGAGGGTCCTACCTTGGGGGGCGTTGTTGCCGCACAAAGTCCGCGGGGGGATCAATTCTCCCGCGAGTCGTAAGTGACCCGAAATACTTTAATAGTACAGATACACCATCTTTTTCTTCTGAGAAAATAATCACCGCATATATCTTTGCAGTTCAGGCCTTAGCCCTTCTCAAATGAGCTCGTCTTCGGGGGATCTTCTTCCAGAGATGATGGAGAGTGAAACGCCTCCTCCGGACTCCTCCGCTCCGGAAGCGGGCGACCCTGAAGTGTCGTCGCGGAGGGCCTCTCCGAGTCTGGTGAGGCCAGAAGATAATCCCATTGACCCTCGAAGCTCCCAATGTCCGGCTCCCGAAGAGAGAAGACAAAAGAGTCCGGCACCGTCTAGTGTGCGATCGAATGTTCTGAGGGAGTTGGTGGGGCGAATGGCCATCTTAGATGAACACTGTGTTCTGATGAATACGGTGATGGAGAGAATATCGTCCGCCGAAAGAGGATTGCATGAAGCTTTTATGAGTCTACTGACAGGCTTTGAGGTACGTAAAAGAATGTATGATAGTCCTGCACATGCTAGGTGTGCTCTGTGTAGATAGTAGCCCCTGAGACTCTAGTTATCGTCGGAAACGACGACGAACAGAGGATCATATTCCCAGGTAATAACCATACTGCCTCTATGTGCAGGTGATGGAAGCTCCGGTGGCTAGCCGGACTAGCGAGTTTCCCATTTAGAACGGCAGTTGGATGCGGCAGACGCCGGCATCGAGCTTGTTAACAAAAGGCTTGACGAGGCACAGGGTAAGTGTCATTATCTGGTAAATGCCACATAGGAAGAGCAGCATGATGTCGGTATCTTTAATATGTTGTGACTGCAGATGGAGCTGCCACTGTTGAAGCCTTGCGGGCAGAACTTGCCCGAGCCAAGGAACAAGCGAGGTTGGGTAATGCGGCTGCTTTGAAGGCGACCAAAGAGTTGCAAGCTGAGAAGGCCGCGCATGGAGAGAGCCGAGACAAGATGGCCAAGATGGCCATAGAATTAAAAGCCGCCGCCGACCGTTGCCGGGTTCTTGAAAAGGAAAACCAAGCGACGACATCGGACCTTGAGAAGGCTGCTGCGACGAGAAAGGACCTCCGCTCTGCTATGAGGGCAAAGAAGGAGGAGCTGTGGGAAGCCGGGGATATTGTAGCTGGGAAATCCTTTATGTTGCGGAGGAAGTTCGGAGATCCACGGTATGCCCCTCTGGATCGGCTCTGGAGTTCGGAGGATGTATATATGGATTTGGCGGTGAGCGCTGCCGATGCTGCCAAGTATTTCCAGGGTCAGACGGACCGTGAAGTAGACCAGCTGTTTTGGAGACAATTCCATTCTCCCAAGCATCCGCTTTCATTGACTGACCAATTAGCCGAATGGGCCGAACTAAATAGGTTGTCCGGACTCTCCATGAGGTCTGTTGTGGATCAGCTATGGCCGGAAAGGTCAAAACCGAACAACTATTTTAGCTTGGTGCAGCAGTTCCTTGACGTGGTGCTGCTAATGCGATGAAGAGGTCGGCGTGCATAGAGGGCGCATGGATGGCCTTTGCCCGTGTTAAAGCATACTGGGCGGAGATGGATGCTACCACTGTTGCAGCGCGGGATTCGGCCATAGGTCGAAGGGCTGCTGAGCACTACTTTGAAGAAGTTCTCGAGGGTGCTCGTTTGATAGAGACCCAGTGCTCAAAAAATATTTTGTTTGAGTGATATGTAATCTCACTGTAAGCGAAATGCTTTTATAAATTTTTATAAGGCTATTTTTATACTTTTGCCTGAAAGTAATATGATGCCTCCTGGGCGGCTGTTTATGTATACACGTGTATAACCTGAAAGATTGCAGTCGTCGGCTTCAACCCTCACGCATATAATACGGAGGTGCTCGCAAAACACGCGTTCACACTTAACCCAACGTCTTGGTCCTATTAAGGAGGTGATAGCGGAGCGAGCGAGGCAACCAAACTATAATGCTTTAGCACTTTCACTTAGCCATAGGAGTTTGACAGTGGGGCTACTAGATAGCCCCTGGTGGCTCTGCACTCTCCCGATCTCGGGTAACTATACTACGTGGTCCATCACAAGCTCAGGGTCACCACCTGGGTCTTTAGCCTACTCGTTGATGTCAACGTCTACATAGAACCCATCAGAAGGGGTTGCAGCGTCTTCTGTAAAATGTAGATTATAGCAACATGAGTACAAAGGTACTCAGCAAGACTTACATCAGATCCTACATACATGCATAGTATCAAGAAGGGTTGGTGGAGTTATTGCAGCAAGCCAGCTTTGACTCTTGGCTAGGCTATCCTACGATACTCCAACTTGAAATGGTTTTGCGCACACGAGTCCACTACTCACCACTTCAATACACTACCGAGGATCCACCTCCGTCTTCCTACGGAAGAGCCATCCTCGGCACTCACACTTATCTTGAGGCTTTTAGTAGTTTCCATTTACTTGTCTATGAACTGTATAGGCAACCAAGTAGTCCTTTACCGCGGACGCGGCTATTCGAAAAGATCATGTTAACCCTGCAGGGGTGTACTTCTTCATACATGTTTCGACCACTTAGCGTCTGCACACGACATGTGCTCGGCAGACTTCAAGCGAAAGCCGACGTGGGTGTAGACCACGACCTACCTAAACACTTAAGCCTCTAGTCCAGGTTTATCGCCTATTCAGGTTCCATCCGCAGGGAGTCCGGCCGAGGTTTCCCATACGGCCCCGAACGATGTGAACAGGGTTCCCGAGATACCTAACGGGTATTCGGTACACCGTGCCACGTACCTACCGCATCACAGCCCACCCCTACGGTCAGCGCTGTCCACGGCCTCCAGTAGGCTACAAACACCAGAAACTACTTGCAACTCCTGGACAGAGAGCTAGGGTGAATAAGAAGTCGAGCGGGGTCATATTTCAGGGCCCAATGCATGGTAGTAGCTGTATCTTAAATCACATATACAGATCTCAGTGCTTAAGGTCGGCTTCAATGAAACAACCCACCATGTACTCCTACATGGCCTCTCATCGATACCTTTACCAAATCGTGTTCACCACTCTCATTACCGACATAATCATTTCACTCTAGCCCATCACCCAGATGAACCAGACCTGACACGACTCTAAGCATAGCAGGCATAGCAAGGTAGGAACAACACATACATAGGGCTCAATCAACTCCTACACATGCTAGTGGGTTTCATCTAGTTACTGTGGCAATGACAGGTCATGCAGAGGAAATGGGTTCAACTACCGTAGCACACAGCAGTTTGAATCGCGTTGTCTTAATGCAGTAAAAGAGAGCAGGAGCGAGAACATGGGATTGTATCGATATGATCAAATGGTTGGTTGCTTGCCTGATGGTTCGATGCACTGATACGGTTCTTCGTTAGGGTAATCACGGTACTCCTCGGAGGCAGAACCTGTCGCAAAGGACACCGATACACAACCATCACCAAACAATGTGCAACAATATGATGCATGCATGAAACATAGCAATATGAGTGTGTTGGGCTAATGCAACTAAAACCAGAAGGGTTTGAACAAATTTGAATCAAGGATTCAAATTTCAAATTCAAATATGGCCTTTTAAAGTGCCTTTTCTTGTTCTGCTTAAAACATCAATTTAACTTGTTTGATCATGCATGAAAATAGTACAGATGGATAGATTGGATTTTTCTGATCATTTTTCATATATAACTTGTCCAATTTGGAGTTACAGAATAAAAGTTATGAATTTTTGAAGTTTAAATAATATTCTGGAATTTCCTGATTAAAATTAAATCCAGAAATTATAATTATTGCGCCAGCATGACATCAGCATGACGTCAGTGGTCAACTGCGGCTGGCTGAAGTCAAACCTGACGTGTGGGGCCCACACGTCAGTGACAAGGGGGTTAAACAGGGTTAATTTAATCCTAATTACTAATTAGTGGCGCTGGGGCCCACTAGTCAGTGTCAGGGGGTTAACTAACAGTGGTTAGCGCTAATCCTAATTAGCTACAGGGCTGGGCCCACCTGTCAGGGACTCAGGGGGTGTCCTGCCGTGGTCAAAGTGGGTCAAACCCACCGGCGACGTGACGCCGGCGAGGCCCGAGACGGCGGCGCGATGCGGAATCGCGCCATAGGGCACGGGAGAGGCCGTGCTTGGGCTCGTTGGAAAGCTCTTGCTCCCGCGCGTCGAACGGTGGCCGTGGCTGGGCCTGGGGTGGCCGGAGTCGACGGCGGCGAGCTCGGCTGCGGCCGGCGGGGTTCGGTCGTGCACGGGAACAGGGTTGGAGCTCGAAGGCGAGCGAAGCGAGGCGCTAGGGATGCTCTACGGGGTCTTGCGAACTCGTTGGACTCGCCGGGGTGACCAAATGGTCACCGGAGCTGCGTCGACGGCGAGCTCGGCGACGGCGGAGGTTCGGCCGTGGTGGGGAGGAGGCTACGGTGGGGGAACGAGAGGGAGGAGAGGGGGAAACGGTGGCGTAGCTCACCGCGGTTGCAGTGGGCGTCGAAGCGGGCTCGGGGACGCGCTGGAGACGGCGAATCGACGGCGACGGTGGTCGGAGCCCGAAGAGGGAAACGGCGACGTGGCGGCGATGCAGGGCTTCCGGGGAGCTGTGGGTCGGTGGAGAGGGAAGAGGGGGTCGTGGCGGAGCTCCTGAGCTAGTCGGGGGAGCGAGGGGTGGCCGGAGACGGCTGCTATGGCGAACGGCGGCGACGGGGGTGTTCGGCCGTGTGAGGGAGAGAGCGAGGGGAGGAGGGAGGAACTGAGGGAGAGTGAGAGAGAGCAGGGGGAGAGGTGTGGCGTCGTCCGGGGCATCGAGGCGAGGAGGGGAGGGCAGGCAGGCAGGGAGAGAGGTGGCGTGGCGCGGTGGCGCGCGCGCGCGCCGGCCACACTCCCCTCCCTCTGTCGGGACGAAGACGACAGAGGAGGGAGATGGGTTGGGCCGGCTGCTGGCTGGGCCAGCCAGCTGGCTGGGCCGCACAGTGGAGGAGCCCAGGTAAGCTCCTCCTGTTAATTATTTCTGTTTTCTAATTTCTGACATTTGTTTTGATTTAAATAAAATATTAAATCATTTTATTTCCTTATGCCAATTTTTGCAGGGGCTAGATATATTATTTCAGAGCTCCTTTATAAATGGCATAATATTTGGACATATATTAATATATATAATTAATATATTTCCAAAGCAAATATTTATGCATTAATTCCAAATGCCCAAAATAAATACCTATGAGCTCTCAAAAATATTGGTTTGATTATTATCTCTGTCCAATATTTTCAGAGAGCAACATGAGCATTTTCTTGGACCCTTTTGGAGAAATTTTTATTTGGGTCATTTTCAAAATGCTTCTGAGGGTTTCACAAATCCCCATTTCAAATTAAATGGAATTTTAAACATGATGCACACACTCTGATGCATGACCAGCTAGGGTGTGACAACTCACCCCCACTCAAAAGAATCTCGTCCCGAGATTTGGGTTCCTCCGGGAAGAAGGCGGGATACTCGAGTCGAAGACGATCCTCCCTTTCCCAAGTTGCTTCATCCTCAGAATGGTGCGACTATTGTACTTTGAGGAACTTGATGTTATGACGTCGGGTGATACGTTCGGCCTGATCGAGGATACGAACGGGGTACTCTCGATATGTAAGATTATCTTGAAGATCAAGCGTTTCGTGGTCCACTTCACGGATAGGGTCCGAGAAGCAACGCCTGAGTTGAGAAACGTGGAAGACATCGTGGACTCTGGAGAGGTGCGGAGGTAGTTCCAACTGGTAGGCAACTTCTCCTCGTTTGGCGAGAATGCGAAAAGGTCCAATGTAACGAGGAGCCAATTTGCCTTTGATACCGAAACGATGGGTTCCCTTCAGAGGGGTGACCCGAAGATAAGCCTTCTCGTCAACCTCGAAAGTCATAGCCTTATGCTTTCGGTCATATTGACTCTTTTGACGGGATTGGGCTGTTTTCAACTTTTCACGAACGATACGAACTTGTTCTTCTGCTTCCTGAATCATATCCGGGCCAAAGAATTGTCTTTCCCCGGTCTCTGACCAGTTAAGGGGTGTTCGACACCGTCGTCCATAGAGAACTTCAAAAGGGGCTTTACCCAAGCTAGATTGATAGCTGTTGTTGTAAGAGAATTCGGCAAATGGAAGGCACTTCTCCCAGTCCATTCCGAATGAGATAACAGAGGCTCGAAGCATGTCTTCTAGGATTTGGTTGACGCGTTCCACTTGACCACTCGACTGAGGGTGGAAAGCGGTGCTAAAGGAGAGACGAGTTCCCATAGCATTTTGGAAACTTTCCCAAAATCGAGAGGTGAAAAGACTTCCTCGATCGGAGTTAATTTCCAAAGGAACACCATGGAGAGACACTATTCGGGAGATGTACAAATCTGCCAGCTGACTAGCGGTTATACTCTCACGAACAGGTAAGAAATGGGCTACTTTGGAAAGACGATCGACCACGACGAGAATAGCATTATTCCCTCTCTTGGTCCTGGGAAAACCGGTAATGAAATCCATACCAATTTTATCCCATTTCCATTCAGGAATAGCTAAGGGTTGAAGGGTGCCCGCAGGCCGTTGGTGCTCTGCTTTTACACGACGACAGACGTCGCAATTAGCAATAAACTGAGCAATTTCTCTCTTCATCCTAGTCCACCAGAACCTCTGACGTAGGTCCTGATACATCTTAGTACTACCGGGATGAATGGTGAGAGGAGATTCATGAGCCTCCTTAAGGATCAACTGCCGTAGATGCTGGTTCTTGGGAACCACTAGACGGTTCTCAAAGTACACAACACCATGATCATTTGTGGAGAAACAACTAGCACCTCCGCTAGCAATGTTCTCTTTGATTTTAGATATTCCCTTATCTCGCTTTTGGGCAGCGATGATTTGATCCGTAAGAGTAGGTTTTGCTACCAAGGTGGAAAGAAAACCTTGAGGAACAATGTGAAGGTTAAGCTTCCGAAATTCCTCATGGAGAAACGGTTGACTTTGTTGTAACGTCAGGTTGTTACAATAAGATTTACGACTTAGCGCATCAGCCATGACGTTGGCTTTCCCTGGGGTGTAGGTTATTCCTAAGTCGAAGTCTGTGATCAATTCAACCCAACGTCTCTGCCTGAGATTCAAATCCGGTTGGGTGAAAATGTACTTCAGACTTTGGTGATCAGTGAATATTTCGCAACGGTTACCGAGGAGGTAATGTCGCCAGGTCTTAAGTGCATAGACTACGGCTGCAAGCTCTAGATCATGAGTAGGATAATTCTCCTCATGTGGGTGCAATTGCCGTGAAGCATAAGCAATTACGTGTCGATCTTGCATAAGAATGCAACCTAGTCCTTGTCGCGAGGCATCGCAGTAGATAACAAAGTCCTTGGAGAAGTCTGGCGGTACCAGTACGGGAGCAGAGGTCAGGCGTCTTTTCAGTTCCTGAAAGCTGTGCTCACATTGTGGAGTCCATTCGAACTTCTTATCTTTCTTGAGGAGTTCGGTTAGAGGTTTAGCAACTTTGGAGAAGTTTTCGACAAAGCGACGGCAATAGCTCGCTAAGCCCAGAAAACTCCGAACTTGCTTGACCGATTCAGGTGGAGTCCAATTAAGGACGGCTTGAACTCGCTCAGGGTTAACAGCAATACCTTTACCAGATATTACATGACCCAGATAGGTCACTTCTGACAACCAGAATTCACATTTAGAAAATTTGGCATAAAGGCGATGCTCTCGAAGTTTCTTCAACACTAGCCTTAAATGTTCGGCATGTTCTTCCTCGTTCTTGGAATAGATGAGTATATCATCGAGGTAAACTACGACGAATTTATCCAAATACTCCATGAAGATTGAGTTCATTAACCGAGAAAAGGTGGCTGGAGCGTTGGTTAAACCGAAGGACATGACGGTGTACTCGTATTGGCCATAACGAGTAACAAAGGCCGTTTTAGGAATGTCCCCATTTCTGATTTTGATTTGATGGTAGCCCAACCTCAAATCCATCTTGGAGAAGACTGAGGATCCAGCGAGCTGATCGTACAGGTCGTTGATCCTGGGAAGCGGATATTTGTTCTTGATTGTGACCAAATTGACAGGTCGGTAATCTACAACCATCCGGTCCGTACCATCCTTCTTCTTGACGAATAGGACGGGGCAAGCCCACGGAGATGAACTAGGGCGGATGAAACCCTTTTTCAAGGACTCATCGAGTTGTTTCTTAAGCTCGGCTAGTTCTAGGGGTGCCATCTTATAAGGTCTTCTAGCAATCGGAACGGTTCCTGGAATGAGATCTATTACGAACTCAACATCCCTGTCAGGTGGAACACCTGGCAATTCCTCTGGGAAGACATCCGGGAAGTCACAGACTACCGGCACGTCCTCAAGGTCTGGCAAAGGGCTGGCGTTAAGAGAATATAATTGTCGCTTGGCTATTCGGGTCAAGACATTGACTATCTTCCCCGAAGGATGGGTGAGTTGAACAGTCCTAGAGAAACAATCAATTTTGGCTTGATGAGCTGACATCCAGTCCATACCCAAAATGATATTAATATCTGAAGATTTAAGGGCTATCAAAGATGCGAGAAAAACAAGTCTGTCGACTTGGATTTCATTTCCATGGCTTACTCTAGAAGTTTGCCATTTGGATCCCGGAGTTTGAATTACCATAGAGGTTGGCATATCACCGAATGCGACGTTATGCAAGCGAGCATAGTTTTCAGATATAAAAGAATGAGAGGCTCCGGTATCGAAAAGAACAGATGCCGGGTGGCAATTAACAAGAAGCGTACCGAGAACGACGTTGGGATCCTCTTGAGCTTCTTCGGCAGAGATACAGTTAACATGGCCACGTGAAGCGGTGACCGGCTTGGCATGGAATATTTTTCCTGTCGGCTTGCCACGGCCAACAGCTTTAGCAGACTGGTTGGGGTTGGTCTGGGGACACTCACGCATATAGTGACCAGATTCCCCACACTTGAAACAAGTCACGGAACTGGTACGTGGAGGAGCATTATTGATTGGACCCCCATAGGGCTTGGCTGGAGTAGACTGTTGAACGGGGCGAGGCGCCTGGAAAGATGGCCTCGGTGTGAACCTGGGTGGCAGGGCGGTGTTGGGCACCCACACGCGGCGCTTCTGAGGACCAGCACCGGATGAGGAACCCATATCACGGCCATGCTTGCGTGTTGCGTCATAGTCAGTCTGACCAGTTTCAGCACTGATGGCTTTGTTGACAAGTTTCTGAAAAGATGTGCACTCATGCAGACGGAGGTCGCGGCGAAGCTCAGGACTAAGGCCCTTACGGAACCTTGCTTGCTTCTTGGCATCAGTAGACACTTCCTCAGTTGCATATCGGGCGAGATTACCAAACTCCCTGCTGTAAACATCCACAGAGAGTCGGCCTTGGGTGAAATTGCAAAATTCTTCACGTTTACGGTCCATGAGACCCTCCGGAATGTGATGTTCACGGAAAGCCTCGCTGAACTCAGCCCAAGTAGTGACATGGCCCGCTGGGCGCATAGCTCCATAATTCTCCCACCATAGACTGGCGGGGCCTTCAAGATGATATGCAGCAAAGGTGACCTTGTCAGCCTCTGCTACCAGCGCGGAACGCAGTTTGTGAGAGATACTGCGAAGCCAGTCATCAGCGTCGAGAGGCTCGACGGAGTGGTGGAACGTGGGTGGATGCAATTTGATAAAATCACTGAGTGACACCACGTTAGCCCTCTGATGGTGTGTTGTATTCTGTTCAATACGCTCCAACAAACGGTTGGTCTCCCGCTTGTTTCTCTCAGCTTCCATCATAACCTCGGCTAGTGAAGGAGGATGAGGCAGATTTGCATCCCTGACTTCACTGCCTTCGGCCTGCTCTTGAGAAGCAGGGTTAGCGCGCGTGTTGACCATCCTAGGTAAACAAGACAATGATTTAGTCAGGATGATAAAATTCCAACATAGAATACAAAATGTAAGGAATAACTCGGAATGCAAGATGATCATCCGTATGACATGGTAGATACAGAAACTGCTTCTTTTATTCCATCGTCATACACACCATACAGGGTTTAGTACAAGACCAAACAAAGTACTATTACGGTGAAAAGAGGATTACATCTTATCGGAGGCATCCCAATCTCCTATACATTATTTTTCTACACCTCCGGAAAGAGTACAAACTAGGTCATATCCCACGAGTCACGCGGGACGATAGAAGACACAGCTAGTGCGAACTAGTGATACTACCACTAACTCAGACCGATCCGTAGTAGTCCTCGTAGAAGTCACCTCCGTAGCCTGGAAGTTCAACATGATCATCCGGAAACAGACGGTCTCGCGGAGCTTGTGGACCATAGGGGCTAGGATGAGGTCTTGGACCAACAGACGGTGGCCTGCGGGGACCGCGAGGTGGGGTGATGCCTCCTACATCACGCCAAACCATCACGTCCGGCAGAGCAGATCTCACAGGATAGAGATCGCGCATATCCGAATATCCAGCTTGCACCGCCGGTGCGAACCGAGTCAATGTGGCCCAGTGGTCAGCACGGGTATTGAAGAGCTCTAACCTTAAGGCCCGATTTTCACGGTCCTTATCCTCGAGCATCTCAGCAGTGGTGCGAGTCCGTGAATCCTCCTGAGTGGGGTCAGCATAGATAGCCTGGAGATACCCTTGTGCTCCCGGAAGTGATCCTGGCATATACCGGAAATCAGAGTCCCGAAATAAACCAGATCTGACTCGCATAATGGTCATCATAGAGTAGGCGGCGTCCTGCACAGCCATCTCAATAGTAACCCCGAGTCCATAGGAGCAGTGAAGAGGCTCGGTGGATCCAGGATAAGATGGAAATATCCTGACAGTGCAGAGATACTGGCTTTGATTAAAATCTCGGAATTGCTCTTCGACCGTGTACTCGGGATACCAGCGGTATCCAGCCTCAGTCATTACCCTGACCAACTTGGCAGTATGGCCGGGTACATCTAGACATCGAGTCAGGCGAACCACTTGATTGAGGTCGCGAGTGGCCATCTGAAAGCACAATCATAATGCAAAGGCATTAGAATTTCTAACAAAATTTCGGCAGCATAACAGCTGTAAATGCTCAGAAAGGATTTTGAGACATTTGACAAAGGATTTGTACACACTCAACATCATCATATCAAAGTTCTGAAACCATTCTAGCAACATAATGTGGTAGTAGAACTGAACTAGGCTTGTAACCATCAAACTTATAAGGTACTACTGATTAGTAACTCGTGATCCTGATAGAGAGAACAGATCCTAATTCCTTAACCCCGGTGGAAGAATGGACTGACTCAGATCAGAAAGTCATAAGGTATAAGAAGTAAAAAGAGCCTTACGTTCCAACCCACAAACAATTCCCCTACATATAACTAAAGAATTTCTAGACTCAACATCGACCAGTTTGGCTTGGAGAACCTACAGGCAGTCCGGCTCTGATGCCAACGCTGTCAGGACCCCGACTCGATGTCACATCGATCTAGCCGGTAACACCTCATATCACTTTGCGGCCTCACGCACGGTATCCCCACGGGTGTCGTCTTACCTTTTCCCGGGACCGTTTGCGCCTTTTGGCTCACGTATATGATAGTGTCGCTAGCATCCATATGATAAGGAGCCCGGGCTGACATGACTAGTCGTAAACCCAAAGTGGCACAGACTTACAGGGACAGGCATCCATGACCCAGCTTCGAACGTGTCGGTCAACAGCAAGTGGGTCCGGGCTGTAGCACTGGGCTAGCAGGACTCCGGTAAACCGGGCTGTAGCGGGCTAACAGGACTCCGGTACTCAAAGCGTGACATTTCCCCGAAGGGACAGACACAGGAACGAAGAAGGACACATGCCGGCCAGCCTAAGTGTTCCAGAGCAGTAGCAAGCTACCATGGCTCAGCGGTAACACTAGGAGACATTTCCCGGTAAGAGAGGCTACTAAAGATAAACAACTAGATAGTCAGATCCCACACATACCAAGCATTTCAATCATACACACAATATGCTCGATATGTGCAAATACAACGAAGCATCACAACATGACTCTATGACACAAGTACTTTATTTAAGGCTCAGGGAGCCATACATAACATACACCAAGGTACGGGTCTCACGACCCAACATACAAGTCATACAGTCATACAAACCAGCAGCGGAAGTACATTGTCTGAGTACAGACAACTAGTAAAATAAAAGAGGCTTGGAAAGCCTAGCTATACTACGTGGTCCATCACAAGCTCAGGGTCACCACCTGGGTCTTTAGCCTACTCGTTGATGTCAACGTCTACATAGAACCCATCAGAAGGGGTTGCAGCGTCTTCTGTAAAATGTAGATTATAGCAACATGAGTACAAAGGTACTCAGCAAGACTTACATCAGATCCTACATACATGCATAGTATCAAGAAGGGTTGGTGGAGTTATTGCAGCAAGCCAGCTTTGACTCTTGGCTAGGCTATCCTACGATACTCCAACTTGAAATGGTTTTGCGCACACGAGTCCACTACTCACCACTTCAATACACTACCGAGGATCCACCTCCGTCTTCCTACGGAAGAGCCATCCTCGGCACTCACACTTATCTTGAGGCTTTTAGTAGTTTCCATTTACTTGTCTATGAACTGTATAGGCAACCAAGTAGTCCTTTACCGCGGACGCGGCTATTCGAATAGATCATGTTAACCCTGCAGGGGTGTACTTCTTCATACATGTTTCCACCACTTAGCGTCTGCACACGACATGTGCTCGGCAGACTTCAAGCGAAAGCCGACGTGGGTGTAGACCACGACCTACCTAAACACTTAAGCCTCTAGTCCAGGTTTATCGCCTATTCAGGTTCCATCCGCAGGGAGTCCGGCCGAGGTTTCCCATACGGCCCCGAACGATGTGAACAGGGTTCCCGAGATACCTAACGGGTATTCGGTACACCGTGCCACGTACCTACCGCATCACAGCCCACCCCTACGGTCAGCGCTGTCCACGGCCTCCAGTAGGCTACAAACACCAGAAACTACTTGCAACTCCTGGACAGAGAGCTAGGTTGAATAAGAAGTCGAGCGGGGTCATATTTCAGGGCCCAATGCATGGTAGTAGCTGTATCTTAAATCACATATACAGATCTCAGTGCTTAAGGTCGGCTTCAATGAAACAACCCACCATGTACTCCTACATGGCCTCTCATCGATACCTTTACCAAATCGTGTTCACCACACTCTCATTACCGACATAATCATTTCACTCTAGCCCATCACCCAGATGAACCAGACCTGACACGACTCTAAGCATAGCAGGCATAGCAAGGTAGGAACAACACATACATAGGGCTCAATCAACTCCTACACATGCTAGTGGGTTTCATCTAGTTACTGTGGCAATGATAGGTCATGCAGAGGAAATGGGTTCAACTACCGTAGCACACAACAGTTTGAATCGCGTTGTCTTAATGCAGTAAAAGAGAGCAGGAGCGAGAACATGGGATTGTATCGATATGATCAAATGGTTGGTTGCTTGCCTGATGGTTCGATGCACTGATACGGTTCTTCGTTAGGGTAATCACGGTACTCCTCGGAGGCAGAACCTGTCGCAAAGGACACCGATACACAACCATCACCAAACAATGTGCAACAATATGATGCATGCATGAAACATAGCAATATGAGTGTGTTGGGCTAATGCAACTAAAACCAGAAGGGTTTGAACAAATTTGAATCAAGGATTCAAATTTCAAATTCAAATATGGCCTTTTAAAGTGCTTTTCCTTGTTCTGCTTAAAACATCAATTTAACTTGTTTGATCATGCATGAAAATAGTACAGATGGATAGATTGGATTTTTCTGATCATTTTTCATATATAACTTGTCCAATTTGGAGTTACAGAATAAAAGTTATGAATTTTTGAAGTTTAAATAATATTCTGGAATTTCCTGATTAAAATTAAATCCAGAAATTATAATTATTGCGCCAGCATGACATCAGCATGACGTCAGTGGTCAACTGCGGCTGGCTGAAGTCAAACCTGACGTGTGGGGCCCACACGTCAGTGACAAGGGGGTTAAACAGGGTTAATTTAATCCTAATTACTAATTAGTGGCGCTGGGGCCCACTAGTCAGTGTCAGGGGGTTAACTAACAGTGGTTAGCGCTAATCCTAATTAGCTACAGGGCTGGGCCCACCTGTCAGGGACTCAGGGGGTGTCCTGCCGTGGTCAAAGTGGGTCAAACCCACCGGCGACGTGACGCCGGCGAGGCCCGAGACGGCGGCGCGATGCGGAATCGCGCCATAGGGCACGGGAGAGGCCGTGCTTGGGCTCGTTGGAAAGCTCTTGCTCCCGCGCGTCGAACGGTGGCCGTGGCTGGGCCTGGGGTGGCCGGAGTCGACGGCGGCGAGCTCGGCTGCGGCCGCCGGGGTTCGGTCGTGCACGGGAACAGGGTTGGAGCTCGAAGGCGAGCGAAGCGAGGCGCTAGGGATGCTCTACGGGGTCTTGCGAACTCGTTGGACTCGCCGGGGTGACCAAATGGTCACCGGAGCTGCGTCGACGGCGAGCTCGGCGACGGCGGAGGTTCGGCCGTGGTGGGGAGGAGGCTACGGTGGGGGAACGAGGGGAGGAGAGGGGGAAACGGTGGCGTAGCTCACCGCGGTTGCAGTGGGCGTCGAAGCGGGCTCGGGGACGCGCTGGAGACGGCGAATCGACGGCGACGGTGGTCGGAGCCCGAAGAGGGGAACGGCGACGTGGCGGCGATGCAGGGCTTCCGGGGAGCTGTGGGTCGGTGGAGAGGGAAGAGGGGGTCGTGGCGGAGCTCCTGAGCTAGTCGGGGGAGCGAGGGGTGGCCGGAGACGGCTGCTATGGCGAACGGCGGCGACGGGGGTGTTCGGCCGTGTGAGGGAGAGAGCGAGGGGAGGAGGGAGGAACTGAGGGAGAGTGAGAGAGAGCAGGGGGAGAGGCGTGGCGTCGCCCGGGGCATCGAGGCGAGGAGGGAAGGGCAGGCAGGCAGGGAGAGAGGTGGCGTGGCGCGGTGGCGCGCGCGCACGCCGGCCACACTCCCCTCCCTCTGTCGGGACGAAGACGACAGAGGAGGGAGATGGGCTGGGCCGGCTGCTGGCTGGGCCAGCCAGCTGGCTGGGCCGCACAGTGGAGGAGCCCAGGTAAGCTCCTCCTGTTAATTATTTCTGTTTTCTAATTTCTGACATTTGTTTTGATTTAAATAAAATATTAAATCATTTTATTTCCTTATGCCAATTTTTGCAGGGGCTAGATATATTATTTCAGAGCTCCTTTATAAATGGCATAATATTTGGACATATATTAATATATATAATTAATATATTTCCAAAGCAAATATTTATGCATTAATTCCAAATGCCCAAAATAAATACCTATGAGCTCTCAAAAATATTGGTTTGATTATTATCTCTGTCCAATATTTTCAGAGAGCAACATGAGCATTTTCTTGGACCCTTTTGGAGAAATTTTTATTTGGGTCATTTTCAAAATGCTTCTGAGGGTTTCACAAATCCCCATTTCAAATTAAATGGAATTTTAAACATGATGCACACACTCTGATGCATGACGAGCTAGGGTGTGACAGTGCGTACATGCCTGGCCGGAAAACGGCCCTTCGTTAAGGCGGAGGAATTCTAACATTCCCATAGGTCATCGAGTGGTTGACCAGTCTCACGCTATATCATGACAGTCAGTTTTCGGCTTTCTCTACTGAGGTGCTCGTCCGGATGAACCAGGGCACCATCGCAGTAGTTCTCCTGGTGCTACCTTAGCCGGTAAAGCGGAACGTAAGGCACCAAAACACAGGAGTCGGGCAAACCCAACATTTGACCAAAGACAATGATTCGGAGCTGATGCATATAGGGCCAAACTCGCGACGCCGAACACTCCCTAAGGTATTCGGTCTTTGTGGTATAAACCGGGCCTAAATAGTGGCCTTTGTAAGAAGCCCCTTGTGTCCAGGTACGTGCATTGTTCTAGCGTGGCCACATGCCAAGACGTCGGCATCCTTCTCAACGGTGGATATGTATCAACAAGAGACAGTAAAAAAGGTTTACACAGGGTCTTAATCTAAAAAGAATCCTTGGAGCGGGTCCCTGCTGCACGTCTGCGCCTGTGTCTCCGTTGTGCCGTATCCTGGACGGGTCACGATGATCGTCTGTAAAAGAGAGGAATTTAGGTGAAAAAGTTGTCGTGCAAAAAGATAGTTTATTAAAGAAACCATGTATAATTCAAGATGAGAAGAAATTGCCACTTGTCTGCGCGTGTTGAGCCCCTTGTATTGACAAATAGGGGTGTGACCGTTTATTCGGTATAAGTAGCGGCGCCGGACTCGATTAGTTGTGTCTAAGGTCTTGACGACCTATTGGATGCTTTCGCTGCTCCGGGTGCCTTTAGTGTCTGGCTGCCAAGGCAGCCTCACTCTCTTCGGCGCGCAGAGATCGCTTGATATTTCCGTGCACTGTAATGATGCCACGTGGACCGGGCATCTTGAGTGTGAGGGAGGCGTAGTGTGGTATTGCATTAAAGCGAGCGAAAGCTTCACGTCCGAGCAGTGCTTGATAGCCACTTTGAAATGGAGCGATGTGGAAAGTTAAATGCTCGCGACGGAAGTTATCGGGGGAGCCGAATATAACTTGTAGTGGGAGGGAGCCCATACAACGAGCCCCTGGGCCTGGCATTACTCCTTTAAAGGTAGTATTGCTATGGCGAATTTGTGTTGGGTCTAACCCCATTCCGCGGATTGTATCCTGATATATTAGGTTTAGGCTACTGCCGCCGTCCATCAAGACTCGTGTGAAGTGATATCCGCCAATTACTGGGTCTAATACTAGGGCAGCCCATCCCGCGTGTTGGATACTTGCTGAGTAATCGCGATGCTCGAAAGTGATCGGTTGAGATGACCAGTGGCAGGACTTCACGGTGACAGGCACTTGGGTATATTTTCCTGGGAGTGCCGCGTTGTTTTTTCCCTTGATCACGTGTAACATGTTTACTGTTTTGACTTCCGGTGGAAATTTCTTTTGTTCCCCCGTGTCTTGCTTGGGGGCTCGTCCTTGTCTTCACTTGGTGTATCCTCCCCCTTGTGTACGGTGTTGAGCTTGCCGGACTGCTTGAAGACCCAACATTCTCTGTGGGTATGATTAGCAGGTTTACCAGGGGTACTATGGATCTGACATACTTGGTCCAGAATTTTGTTGAGGCTGGACAGTTCATCCCTGGTGCCTTTAGGGGGCGGCTTTTGACCTGGCCGAGAGCTTTTGAATCCGGCATTTACTGCCGTGTCCTTCGTGCTGTCTTCTTTATTCCGGCGTTTGTTATTGCTGTTGCGCCGTGATTTCCCGTTTACATCTCTAACTTTAGATGTACTGGGGTCGCTGGTGCTGCATCTGGCTAGCCAGTTGTCCTCACCCGCGCAAAAGCGGGTCATGAGGTTTGTTAATGCGGCCATCATTCTCGACTTATTTTGGCCGAGGTGTCTGGCAAGCCATTCGTCATGGATGCTATGCTTGAAATCTGCCAAGGCTTCGGCATCCTGACAGTCGACAATCTGGTTCTTTTTAGTAAGAAACTTGTTCCAAAGCTTTTGGGCTGACTCTCCGGGCTGTTGAGTTATATGACTCAAATCGTCCGCATCAGGAGGTCGGACATAAGTCCCTTGAAAATTTGCCCGAAAGGCCTCTTCGAGCTCTTCCCAACTTCTAATGGAGATTTCGGGGAGGCCTTTGAGCCAATGACGAGCTGGCCCTTTGAGCTTGAGGGGTAAGTACTTGATGGCGTGGAGATCATCTCCTCGAGCCATATGGATATGAAGGATGTAGTCCTCAATCCAGACCCCAGGGTCTGTTGTTCCGTCGTATGCCTCTATGTTTACGGGCCTGAATCCCTCTCGAAATTCATGGTCCAGCACCTCATCGGTAAAACATAGGGGGTGTGCGGCACCCCTGTAGCTGGGTGTACCGCGTTGTTCAGATGTTTGTTGTGTTGCATTGTATGCTGGGGCGCGCTTGTGTGGTCCATAGATGGATCTTGTTGCACCGTCCTTTGGGTGCGAGCCCTCGCATGGGTCGCGTATTGTATTGTGAGCGGCGTTGTATGCCGCTCTGTGTTGGTAGAGGGGTCTTCTATCCGACCAGGTGGCTGCTTTGATATTTGGTTGTGGGGGGTCTGAGGCCTCCTCATCGAATTCGGGTAGCAGCTTCCGCTTTGGGTAGCTCTTGGAGGGGCGATTGTCGCCGTACCTTGCTGCAGTGTTGAGTATTTTACTCCACCGGATTTGCAGTGTGTCTTGCGCGGCCTTGAGCCTTTGTTTCTGCTTTTTAAGACTCCTCGCGATGGCCACAAGCCTTTTACGGGCATTCTGCTGCTCCGGGTGCCTGTCCGGCGTTATGTTGTCCGGACCATTATCCTTGATAGAATTTGTTTGTTCGGTTTGATTATCCGGATTGCCGTTGTCCGGCAGCGGTTCGCCCTGCTCCAGCGCTAGGTCCGTGTGATCGCTATTTCTGTCGAGGCGGGATTTGGGGCGGCGCTTGCATCGCCGCTTTGACTGCCTTTCGAGGGAACAAACCTTCGGTGTGTCCTTCCGCTCCTCGTCGTCATCTTTTGGTGCGTCCACCATGTATATGTCATATGACGAGGTGGCGTTCCAGGGCCCAATAGGCACTGGTTCTTCATCGTCTCCATCATCGGCGTCCATACCATCGATGTCTTCGGAGTCGAAGTCGAGCATGTCGGTTAAATCGTCGATAGTGGCTACAAAGTGGGTGGTGGGTGGGCTTTGAATTTCTTCATCGTCCGTATCCCAACCTTGCTGACCATGCTCCGGCCAGGGCTCTCCTGATAAAGAGAGAGACTTTAGTGTCTTCACAATATCGCCGAAAGGCGAGTGCTGAAAGATGTCCGCGGCAGTAAACTCCATGATCGGCGCCCAATCGGATTCGATCGGCAGGGGCGCGGAGGGTTCGGAGTCCGGAGAGGAGTCCGGCTCCTTGGAGTCACGAGTCTCGCAGAGTGCGGGGCTGGTGTTCGGCTCGATCGCCGTTGGGATCGCAGCCCCCGAGGCGGCGTCCAACCACCCATCCTCGATCGGCGCAGTTGGCTCCGAATTAAGGGTCGAAGCCGATGCGGGTGCGTCCTCCAGGGCACTGTTCGGCGGCAGAGCTAGATCATGCTCGTCGTGACAGTGCGGCGCGCTCGGCAGTGGCTCAAATCCGTCGAAGATCAAGTCCCCGCGGATGTCAGCCATGTAGTTTAAGCTTCCAAATCTGACCTGGCGGCCAGGGGCATAGCTTTCGATCTGCTCTAGATGGCCAAGTGAATTGGCCCGCAGTGCGAAGCCGCCGAAGGCGAAGATCTGTCTGGGGAGGAAGGTCTCACCCTGGACTGCATCGCTATTGATGATCGTAGGAGCCATCGAGCCTGATGGCGACGCCATAGAGGAACTCCCAATGAAAGCACCAATGTCGGTGTCAAAACCGGTGGATCTCGGGTAGGGGGTCCCGAACTGTGCGTCTAGGCTGGATGGTAACAGCAGGCAAGGGACACGAAGTTACCCAGGTTCGGGCCCTCTCGATGGAGGTAAAACCCTACGTCCTGCTTGATTAATATTGATGATATGGGTAGTACAAGAGTAGATCTACCACGAGATCGAAGAGGCTAAACCCTAGAAGCTAGCCTATGGTATGATTGTTGTTGTGTATGTTGTCCTACGGACTAAAACCCTCCGGTTTATATAGACACCGGAGAGGGTTAGGGTTACACAAAGTCGGTTACAATGGTAGGAGAACGGCATATCCGTATCGCCAAGCTTGCCTTCCACGCCGAGGAAAGTCCCTTCCAGACACGGGACGAAGTCTTCAATCTTGTATCTTCATAGTCCAGGAGTCCGGCTGAAGGTATAGTCTGGCCATCCGGACACCCCCCAATCCAGGACTCCCTCATAGGCCTTTGTCCTTTTTTGCACTAACCACCATGTGGGAATAAGTATGGGCACTCTGCGTCGTATGTATCAGCCGAAAGCTCAATGGACGTCAGCAATGGAGCGGCGCATGCCGGGTTGGACTACGTAAGCACCTGCCTTTTTAAGGAGGTAGATAGGTCATGCTCGCCGGCCACCCACGCAACATGAAGGAGTGCAAATGGCGATGGCCCATGACCCTTTCGCATTTAGGATGTAGACTAGCGTGCTGGCCTCGCTGATGAGCCTAGGTAGGACTGCAGTGTATTGATCAGCCAAGGCCGGTCATGACCTGATGGTGTGTCCGGCCAGAGTTGATCAAGAGTGTTGGATAAGTTGGTGCACCCCTGCTGGGAAGTATTATATCTATTGGAATATCCGTCTCCACGGTAATGGAAGCTCGGAGTTGTATCCCGATCGATACAACTAGAACTTGATGCTGAGGAATGTAATGGAAATGATGGCTCTGGGATTGTTTTCTCGCAGGGAGTCGAGGAAGTGATCTATGGGCATGTTACAACATACTTACTAATATTATAATATGCCACTCTTATCTCTTCTGATGCTGCTAGATGCTTGAAGTTGCTAGTCTTCGATAGGCTAGCCTTTACCCTTCTCTTCTGGCATTCTGCAGTTCAGTCCACAGATACTACCCATTTCATTGATACCGATACATATTTAGTGTAGATCCTTGCTCGCGAGTACTGTGGATGAGTACTCACGGTTGCTTTGCTCCCCTTTTTCCACCTCTTTCCATTCTTCTCGGATGCTGCAACCAGATGATGGAGCCCAGGAGCCAGACGCCACCTTTCACGACTACTACTACTACTACACCGAGGGTGCCTACTACTACGTGGAGGCCGCCGCCGACTAGGAGTAGTTAGGAGGCTCCCAGACAGGAGGCCTTGCCTTTTTGATCGATGTTGCTTTTGAGCTAGCCTTCTTAAGGCAATCTTGTTTAACTTATGTCTGTACTCAGATATTATTGCTTCCGCTGACTCTTGTGTATTCGAGCTTATGAATTCGAGCCCTCGAGGCCCCTAGCTTGTAATATAAAGCTTGTATTATTTTAATTTGTGTCTAGAGTTGTGTTATGATCTCTTGCAGTGAGTCCCTGATCTTGATCATACACATTTGCGTGTATGACTAGTGTACGATTGAATCGGGGGCGTCACAGGGTGCCCCGAGGGGGGCACAACCCAACAAGGCGCGCTTGGGGGCCCAGGCGCGCCCAGGTGGGTTGTGCCCACCTCAGTGGCCTCCCGCACCCCCTCTTCGCCCTATAAATTCCCAAATATTCCAAAAACCCTTGGGGTAACCCTAGACTAGAAGTTCTGCCGCTGCAAGCCTCTATAGCCATGAAAAACCAATCTAGACCCCGTTTCGGCACTCCACCGGAGGGGGAAATCATCACTGGTGGCCATCTTCATCAACCCGATGGCCACCATGATGAGGAGGGAGTAGTCCACCCTCAGGGCTGAGGGTTTGTACCAGTAGCTATGTGTTTAATCTCTCTCTCTCTCTAGTGTTCTTGATGGCATGATCTTGATGTATCGAGGGCTTTTTTAATATAGTTGGATGATATGGTGTTTTCCGCTCTCAATCTTGTTGTGATGAATTGAGTTTTCCCTTTGAGATTTCATTTTATCGGATTGAATACTTTTATGGATCTAAGAGCACTTGATATATGTCTTTCATATGAATACCCGTGGTGACAATGGGGCATTATTTGGATTCACTTGATATATGTTTTGGCACTCAACTCGCGGATTCCCGAGGTGACATTGGGGTAATCTAGGCATAGGGGTTGATGCACGTTCTTATCTTTGTTTCTCCTGTTGAAATCTTGGGGCACTCTTTGAGTTTCTTTGTGTTGAATTGAGTATTATGAATCTGAAATTATTTGGTGTTATTTTAGTACGAATTCTTGATAGATCGATCAGAAAGAATGGCTTCGAGGAGGTTTCGTACCCTACAAACGATTTCTTCTTATGTTCTCTGCTAGATAGGAACTTTGGAGTGATTCTTCGTTGCACGTTGAGGGATGGTTATATGATCCAATTATATTAGTGATGTCTACTATGCAACTTTATTCTTGTAGACACGTGTTGGGCCTCAAAGCGTGGAGTTTTGTAGGACAGTAGCAATTTTGCCTCAAGTGGATGACCTAAGGTTTATGAGTCCATGTGAGGTGTAGGATGAAGATGGTCTCTCTCAAACGACCCTGCAACCAAATACAAGAAATATCTTGTGTCCCCAACACACCAAATACAATGGCAAATTGTATAGGTGCACTAGTTCGGCATGAGATGGTGATACAAGTGTAATATGGATCGTAGAAATATGTTTTTATAATATGAATAAATAAAAACAGCAAGGTAGCAAATAGTAGACGGGCACAAAAATGGTGTTTCAATGCTTTAAAACAAGGCCTAAGGTCCGTACTTTCTCTGGTGCAACCTCTCAACAATGCTAACATAGTTGGATCATATGATTATCCCTCAAAGTGCAATAAAGAATCACTCCCGATTTCCTATTAGTGGAGAACAAAAGATAGGAATTGTTTGTAGGGCACAAAACCTCCTCAAAGCTATTTTTCTGCTTGATCTATTCAAGAGTCCGTACTAAAATAACACAAAGCTATTGTTTCCGTTCGATTTATCCTAGAGTTCCTACTAGAATAACACGAAAGCAAATTCATATTCATAATACTCAATCCACACAAAGAACTACAAGGAGACCCCAAAGTTTCCGTCGGAGAAAAGATAATAAAAACGCCCATCAACCCCTATTCATAGATTACCCCAATATCACCGCGGGGATCCGTGATTTGAATGCCATAACATATATGAAGTGAATCAATATGATACCTCATTGTCACCTCAAGTATTCATACCGCAAGACATATATCGTGTGTTCTCATATCTGAATATTCAATCCGACAAGACAAATCTTCAAAGGGTAAAGACTCAATTCATCACAACAAGAGTATAGAGGGGAGAAACATCATATGATCTGACTATATTAACAAAGCCCATGATATAGATCACGAGAGAGAGAGAGAGAGAGATAAACCACATAGCTACTTGTACAAACCCTCAGCCCCGAGGGTGGACTACTCCCTCCTCATCATGGTGGCCGCCGGGGAGATGAAGATGCCCACTGGAGATGGTTCCCCCCTCTGGCAGGGTGTCGGAATGGGTCTAGATTGGTTTTCGGTGGCTACAAAGCCCTGCAGTGGCGGAACTTCTGATCTATGTTAACCCCGAAGGGTTTGGAAATATTTGGGAATTTATAGTGCAAAGAAGGGGTGCGGCAGGCCACCGAGGTGGGCACAACCCACCTGGGCACACCAGGGGGCCCTAGCACACCCTGGTGGGTTGTGCCCCCCTCGGGGCACCCCCCCAGGTGCAGCTCTGGCCCATTGGGTTCCTTCTGGTCCAAAAAAATCTTTGTAAAGTTTCATTGTGTTTGGACTCCGTTTGATATTGATTTTCTGTCATGTAAAAAACAAGCAAAAAACAGCAACTGGCACTGGGTCAATAGGTTAGTCCCAAAAAATGATATAAAGTTGCTATAAAATGATTTTAAAACACCAAAGAATGATAAAATAATAGCATGAATACTTCATAAATTATTGATACGTTGGAGACGTATCAGCATCCCCAAGCTTAATTCCTACTCGTCCTTGAGTAGGTAAATGATAAAAGAAATAATTTATGAAGTGTGAATGCTAGCAAAGTGCAAAAGTTTGATCAATGATAATTTCAATCACTTTTCCTAGCATCATAACAACAATTCTTTCTTATGAAACTTCTCATGTTATAGTGGCAACTAATTCACATGTTAAGGTTCAAACAATGAATTCTCTCGAAACCCAACAACCTATGTTCTTAGTCATCAAACAATTGTAATTCAACTTATTCAACAGAGTTTAAGTAAGAGCTCCACATACTCAACCATCATATAGTCTTCTATGATTGCTAACACTCACCGCATACACATGAGCAAAACGTTTCAACCGGACACATAGAAAGATAGGGGCTTATTGTTTTGCCTCCCAACGTATTCACCTCAAGTGTGATGTCAACAATAATAACTCATGCCACCCATATTCAACTGGACATATGTGCCTAGATATTTCCTCACCACATGATGCTAACAAAAAGAGAAAAATAAAAAGGAATGGAGAGAAATACTTTGACTCTTTGCATAAACATAAATACTGAAAAGTAAAAGATAGGCCCTTTGCAGAGGGAAGTATAGATTTGTAGAGGTGCCAGAGCTCAAAGCGAAAATTGAGAGATAAAAACATTTTGAGAGGCATACTTTTCCCAGCAACGAAAACGACTTAGAGCTCCCAACACTTTCCATGCTAGATATATCATAGGCGGTTCCCAAACAGAAAATAAAGTTTATTCCTTTTTCCACCATACTTTCACTTTCCATGGCTAATTGTATCCACGGGTGCCCTCCATACCAAAACTTTCCAAGGAATTTCTTATTTGACAACATAAAGTAAATTCATTTTTCATTTCGGGACTGGGCATCCCTAATACCTTTGCCTTACTCTCGTGCAATGACAAGTGAATAAGCACTCATCGTGAGAATAACACATCTAGCATGGAAAATATTGGCCACCCCTCACCGCCTCGCGAGCGGTACAAGCACACAAAAGAGAAATTTATTTTGAAAATTAGATATGGTGCATACAAATTTGCTTAGAATAGCCAAAGAATACCACATGTAGGTAGGTATGGTGGACTCTTCAAAATAAGATTTGGGTTTAAGAGTTTTTGGATGCACATGTTGTATCTCTACTTGGTGCGGGATTTTTGGCTAGCAAATATGGGGGGCAAGCACCACATGTTCAAGTATCTATGACAATATAACTTCTATGTGAATATGAACAAACATAAACCATGTTGTCTTCCTTGTCCAACATCAACAATTTTGGCATATAATATTTTGATGGGGGCTCACAATCACAAAAGATTTCCATGATAGTGTATTTGTATGTGAAAGTTCTCTTCCTTATACTAATTCTTCGTAAATTGCTTGTATGACCAGTATTGTGATTGTCAAACCTCAAAAGATTTCACTTTCTAAACCCAATGTGAAGTTACCACTAGGCATGATATGATTTTAACTTCATGACATTCAATTTATTCAACAATTTTATTCATAGGATATAAGTGAAGCGCAAGAGTAAATGACATAGAAAAGAGCTTCGTTGGCGGGATGTGAATGTCGCTTACTTAGCCTCCCTAGCAACTATTTGAGGACTCTATTTTATTCACAAACTTTCAGATCTAAACACCTTTTTAAAACAGCAAGCAAAACAAAATAAAATGACAATCCAAGGATAGCATGCAGCATGCGAAGAAGCAAAAACTTAGGCTCAATTGATACTAACCGATAATTGTTGAAGAAGAAAGGTGGGATGCCTACCGGGGCATCCCCAAGCTTAGATGCTTGAGACTTCTTGAATATTATCTTAGGATGCCTTGGGCATCCCCAAGCTTGAGCTTTTGTGTCTCCTTAATTCCTCTCATATCACGGTTTTCCTAAATCTCAAAAGCTTCATCCAGACAAAACTCAACAAGAACTCGTGAGATAAGTTAGTATAAACCAATGCAAAAACCTTATCATTCTCTACTATAGCAAATCACTAAAATTATTATTTAACATTCATACTAAATGCCTCTGCATATTTAATACTCCTATCCTCAAATAGGATCATTAAACAAGCAAATATATGCAAACAATGCAAACATAACAACAATCTGCCAAAACAGTACAGTCTGTAAAGAATGCAAGAGTATCAATACTTCCCTAACTCCAAAAGTAATGAAAATTTTACCACATCGTAGAAAATTTATCATAGCTCATTTTTTAAAAAGTTTCAACATTTTATCACATTCTGACTTTTCTAGGGAATTTTTGCAACAGTGGTAAACTTTATGTTTCCAAACAGCAACATGTATACTTACAAAATAAGCATGGAAAAGGCTACCATTGCCACTTTTATTGAAATAAAAGGTGCAAAACATTATTATAAATAACAGAAAGAAAATCCTAGAAAAATAAATTGACGTTCCAAGCAAAACACATATCATGTGATGAATGAAAACATAGCTCCAAGTGAGGTTACCGATAATGTTGGAGACGAAAGAGGGGATGCCTTCCAGATCTTCCTTGGATATTTCCTTAGGGGTGCCTTGGTAATCCCCAAGATTAGGTTCTTGTCACTCCTTATTCTCCTCATATCGATATCTCACCCAAAACCTGAAAACTTCAATCACACAAAACTTAACGGAACTTTGTGAGATAGGTTACTATGATAAAGTGCAAACCATTCCACTCTTGGTACTGTCAAAGACAAGATTCATAATTGTTTCCACACAATGCCTACTGTATCATATCATTTCTACAATTTATATTAAGCAATATAAGCCATAGAAACTAGAAAATAAGCAAACTATGCATTGAAAACAGAATCTATCAAAAACAGAACAGTCGGTAGTAATCTGTACTCAAACCATACTTCTGCTACTCCAAAAATTCTGAAAAATTAGGACAACCTGAAAATTATCTCTATTGATCTTCTGCAAAAAGAATCAGCATTTTATCATGCTTCCGCTAAAACAAGAATTATTTTTGTGAGCGCAAAAGTTTCTATTTTTCAGCAAGATCAAATCAACTATCACCGTAAGCCATCCCAAAGGTCTTACATGGCACTTTATTTAAACGAAAGCAATAAAACATGATTACTACAGTAGCCTAAGCATGTGAACACACAAAAACAGTAGCTAATAGTGTTGGTTTGTCTCCCAACAAGCTCTTTTCTTTTATGCCTTTTAAGCTAGGCATGATGATTTCGATGATGCTCGCATAAAATATAAGAATTGAAATATGAAGAGAGAATCATGAAGCATAAGACGCACTTTTAGGTCTAACCCACTTCATATGCATAGGGATTTTGCAAACAAACAACTTATGGGAACAAGAATCAACTAGCATAGGAAGGCAAAACAAGTGTAACTTCAAAACAATCAACACATAGAGAAGAAACTTGATATTATTGAGATATGTAAGGGCATAAGTTCCTTTCTCATAATAATTTCCAAAGGCGTCATGAATGAATTCAACAATATAACCATCACATACAACACTCTTTTCATGATGCACAAGCATAGAAGATTTATCACTCTTTATGGCATAGATGTCATCATAATAATCATCATAGATAGCAACTTCATTGTCATAATCAATTGAAACCTCTTCCAAAATAGTAGATGTATCACTAAATAAAGTCATGACCTCTCCAAATCCACATTCATTAATATTGTAATAAGATTCAACACCCTCCAAAATAGTTGGATCACTACTACCTAGAGTTGACACTCTTCCAAACCCACTTTCATCAATGTAATCATCATAAATAGGAGGCATGATATCATCATAATAAATTTTCTTATCGAAAGTAGAAGGAATCAAAGGATCATATTCATTAAGCAAAGCACCCCCAAGCTTAGGACAAGCATTATTTCCAGCAAATAAATCTTCAAATATATCATACTCATCAAACATAGCATCTCCAAGCTTGTGGTTTTGCATATCATCACAATCATTTTTATCAATAGCATGAATGGCACCAATAGTATAGGAGACATTATTATCATATTCTTCCAAGCAAGTGCTAAAAATATTTTCAAGATCATAATTGATATCGTTGTCTTCCCAATCATAATCATCACACCAAGCAATAGGCATAAAAATCATCATCAATATCATCATCCTCCATCAACATATTTGATTCACTTTCATGAGGCACAATGGTGATGGGAGTGATACGTCTCCAATGTATCTATAATTTTTTATTGCTCCATGCTATATTATCTACTATTTTGGACATTATTGGGCTTTATTATCCACTTTTATATTATTTTTTGGACTAACCTATTAACTGGAGGCCCAGCCCAGAATTGTTGTTTTTTGCCTATTTTAGGGTTTCGAAGAAAAGGAATATCAAACGAAGTCCAAATGGAATGAAACCTTCGGGAATGTGATTTTCTCACCGAACATGATCCAGGAGACTTGGACCACACGTCAAGAAACAAAGGAGGAGGCCACGAGGTAGGGGGCGCGCCTACCCCCTAGGCGCGCCCTCCACCCTCGTGGGCCCCCTGTTGCTCCACCGACGTACTCCTTCCTCCTATATATACCTACGTACCAACGATCAGATACGGAGCCAAAAACCTAATTCTATCGCCGCAACTTTCTGTATCCACGAGATCCCATCTTGGGGCCTGTTCCGTAGCTCCGCCGGAGGGGGCATCCATCACGGAGGGCTTCTACATCAACTCCATAGCCTCTCCAATGAAGTGTGAGTAGTTTACCTCAGACCTTTGGGTCCATAGTTATTAGCTAGATGGCTTCTTCTCTCTTTTTGGATCTCAATATAATGATCTCCCTCTCTCTTGTGGAGATCTATTTGATGTAATCTTCTTTTTGTGGTGTGTTTGTTGAGACCGATGAATTGTGGGTTTATGATCAAGATTATCTATGAACAATATTTGAATCTTCTCTGAATTCTTTTATGTATGATTGGTTATCTTTGCAAGTCTCTTTGAATTATCAGTTTGGTTTGGCCTACTAGATTGATCTTTCTTGCAATGGGAGAAGTGCTTAGCTTTGGGTTCAATCTTGCGGTGTCCTTTCCCAGTGATAGTAGGGGCAGCAAGGCACGTATTGTATTGTTGCCACCAAGGATAACAAGATGGGGTTTTTTATCATATTGCATGAATTTATCCCTCTACATCATGTCCTCTTGCTTAAGGTGTTACTCTGTTTTCATGAACTTAATACTCTAGATGCATGCTGGATAGCGGTCGATGAGTGGAGTAATAGTAGTAGATGCAGGCAGGAGTCGGTCTACTTGTCTCGGATGTGATGCCTATATACATGATCATACCTAGATATTCTCATAACTATGCTCAATTATGTCAATTGCTCAATAGTAATTCGTTCACCCACCGTAAAATACTTATGCTCTTGAGAGAAGCCACTAGAGAAACCTATGGCCCTCAGGTCTATCTTCATCATATTAATCTTCCAATAATTAGTTATTTCCTTTTCTTTTTTCTTTGCCTTTATTTTACTTTGCATCTTTATCACGAAAATACCAAAATATTATCTTATCATATCTATCAGATCTCACTCTTGTAAGTGATCGTGAAGGGATTGACAACCCCTTATCGCGTTGGTTGCGAGGAGTTATTTGTTTTGTGCGGGTACTAGGGACGCGCGTGCAACCTCCTACTGGATTGATACCTTGGTTCTCAAAAACTGAGGGAAATACTTACACTACTTTGCTGCATCATCCTTTCCTCTTTGGGGAAATCCAACGCAGTGCTCAAGAGGTAGCATGCAAAATTTCTGGCGCCGTTGTCGGGGAGGTTCGCGCAAGTCAAGATTTGACTCCTGACAACAAGTAATTTCTGGCGCTGTTGAGTCAACATACCAAGTACCCATCACATACCCTTATCTCTCGCATTACATTATTTGCCATTTGCCTCTCGTTTTCCTCTCCCCCACTTCACCCTTCCCGTTTTATTCGCCCTCTCTCTCTCTCTCTATCCTCCCTCTCTTTCTCTATTTGCCTATTTTTGCCCGCTTGGTTTTTGTTTGCTTGTGTGTTGGATTGCTTGCTTGTCACGATGGCTCAAGATAACACTAAATTGTGTGACTTTACCAATACCAACAACAATGATTTTATTAGCACTCCGATTGCTCCTCTTACAGATGCTGAATCTTGTGAAATTAATGCCGCTTTGCTGAATCTTGTCATGAAAGATCCGTTCTCCGACCTTCCTAGTGAAGATGCCGCTACCCATCTAAATAGCTTCGTTGATTTGTGTGATATGCAAAAGAAGAAAGATGTGCATAATGATATTGTTAAATTGAAGCTATTTCCTTTTTTGCTTAGAGATCGTGCTAAAGCTTGGTTTTTGTCTTTGCCTAAAAATAGTATTGATTCTTGGAACAAGTGCAAAGATGCTTTTATCTCTAAGTATTTTCCTCCCGCTAAGATCATCTCCCTTAGAAACAATATTATGAATTTTAAGCAACTTGATCATGAACATGTTGCACAAGCTTGGGAGAGGATGAAATTAATGATACGTAATTTCCCTACTCATGGTTTGAATTTGTGGATGATTATACAAAAAATTTATGCCGGATTGAATTTTGCTTCTAGAAATCTTTTAGATTTGGCCGCAGGAGGCACTTTTATGGAAATCACTTTAGGAGAAGCTACTAAACCCCTAGATAATATTATGGTTAATTATTCTCAATGGCATACTGAAAGATCTTCTAATAAAAAGGTGCATGTGATAGAAGAAATTAATGTTTTGAGTGGAAAGATGGATGAACTTATGAATTATTTGCTAGTAAGAGTGTTTCTTCTGATCCTAATGATATGCCCTTGTCTACTTTGATTGAGAACAATAATGAATCTATGGATGTGAATTTTGTTGGTAGGAATAATTCTAGTAACAACACATATAGAGGAAATTTTAATCATAGGCCTTATCCTAGTAATCCATCTAATAATTATGGTAATTCCTACAAAAATTCTTATGGAAATTATAATAAGATGCCCTCTGATTTTGAATCTAATGTTAAAGAATTTATTACTTCGCAAAAGAATTTCAATGCTTTGATTGAAGAAAAATTGCTTAAGATTGATGATTTGGCTAGGAACGTTGATAGAATTTCTCTTGATGTTGATTCTTTGAAACTTAGATCTATTCCTCCTAAGAATGATATCAATGAGTCTCTCAAAGCCATGAGATTTTCCATTGATGAATGCAAAGAAAGAACCGCTAGGATGCGTGCTAAAAATATGCCTTTATAAGAGCGTGTTCTTCTAGTTCCTATGAAAATAAAGATGAAGATCTAAAAGTTATTGATGTGTCCCCTATTAAATCTTGGTTTTGCAATATGAATCTTAATAATTATGGGACTGAATATGATCCACCTTTACCTAGAAGACGTTCCAAAAATTTGGAGTCTTTAGATCTTGATGCTAAATTTGATGAAAGTGGGATTGAAGAAATTAAAACCCTAGATGTTGCTAAACCCACTATTTTGGATTTCAAGGAATTTAATTATGAAAATTGCTCTTTGATTGATTGTATTTCCTTGTTGCAATCCGTGCTAAATTCTCCTCATGCTTATAGTCAAAATAAAGCGTTTACTAAACATATGGTTGATGCCTTGATGCAATCTTATGAAGAAAAACTTAAATTAGAAGTTTCTATCCCTAGAAAGCATTATGATGAGTGGGAACCAACTAGTAAAATTAATATTAAAGATCATGAGTTCTATGTTTTATGTGATTTGGGTGCTAGTGTTTCCCCGATTCCAAAGACTTTGTGTGATTTGTTAGGTTTCCGTGATTTTGATGATTGCTCTCTAAACTTGCACCTTGCGGATTCCACTATTAAGAAACCTATGGGAAGAATTAATGATGTTCTTATTGTTGCAAATAGGAATTATGTGCCTGTAGATTTTATCTCTCTTGACATAGACTGCAATCCTTCATGTCCTATTATTCTTGGTAGACCTTTCCTTAGAACGATTGGTGCAATTATTGATATGAAGGAAGGAAATATTAGATTCCAATTTCTGTTAAGGAAAGGCATGGAACACTTTCCTAGAAAGAAAATTAAATTACCTAATGAATCTATTATGAGAGCCACTTATGGATTTCCTACCAAAGATGGCAATACCTAGATCTATCCTTGCTTTTTGTGCCTAGCTAGGGGCGTTAAACGATAGCGCTTGTTGGGAGGAAACCCAATTTTATTTTTATTTATTGATTTTTTTCTCCTGTTTAGTAATAAATAATTTACCTAGCCTCTGTTTTGGTTGTGTTTTTTTGTGTTTAATTAGTGTTTGTGCCAAGTAGAACCGTTGGGATGACTTGGGGAAAGTCTTGATATCTTGCTGTAAAAACAGAAACTTTAGTGCTCACGAGAACTGCTGCCATTTTTATTTGGAAAGTGATATTTAGTTAATTATTTTTTCATATTATTAATATATAAATTCCTCAGGTCCAGCAATTTATTTTAGAATTTTTGGGGTTCCAGATCTTGCACTAGCTACAGATTGCTATAGACTGTTCTGTTTTTGACAGATTTTGTTTTTCATGTGTTGTTTGCTTATTTTGATGAATCTATGGCTAGTAAAATAGTTTATAAACCATAGAGAAGTTGGAATACATTAGATTTAACACCAATATAAATAAATAATGAGTTCATTACAGTACCTTGAAGTGGTATTTTGTTTTCTTTCGCTAACAGAACTCACGAGATTTTCAACTTTAAGTTTTGTGTTGTGAAGTTTTCAAGTTTTGGGTAAAGATTTGATGGATTATGGAACAAGGAGTTGCAAGAGTCTAATCTTGGGGATTCCCATGGCACCCCCAAGATAATCTAAGGATACCTAAAAAGCCAAAGCTTGGGGATGCCCCGGAAGGCATCCCCTCTTTCGTCTACTTCTATCGGTAACTTTACTTGGAGCTATATTTTTATTCACCACATGATATGTGTTTTGCTTGGAGCGTCTTGTATTATTTGAGTATTTATTTTTTAGTTTACCACAATCATACTTGCTGTACACACCTTTTGATAGAGCCATACATGATTTGGAATTTCTTAGAATACTCTTTGTGCTTCGCTTATATCTTTTGAATTATATAGTTTTGCTCTAGTACTTCACTTATATCTTTTAGAGCACGGTGGTGGATTTGTTTTATAGAAATTATTGATCTCTCATGCTTCACTTATATTATTTTGAGAGTCTTAACTAGCATGTTAATTTGCTTAAATAATCCTAATATGCTTGGTATTCAAGAATAGTAAAAACTTTCTTATGAGTGTGTTGAATGCTATGAGAAGTTTGATGCTTGATAATTGTTTTGAGATATGAAGATGGTGATACTAAAGTTGTGCTAGTTGATTAGTTTTGAATTTGAGAAATACTTGTGTTAAAGTTTGTGATTCCCGTAGCATGCACGTATGGTGAACTGTTATGTGATGAAGTCGGAGCATGATTTATTTATTGATTGTCTTCCTTATGAGTGGTGGTAGGGGACGAGCGATGGTATTTTCCTACCAATCTATCCCCCTAGGAGCATGCGCGTAATACTTTGCTTTGATAACTTGTAGATTTTTGCAATAAGTATATGAGTTCTTTATGACTAATGTTGAGTCCATGGATTGTACACACTTTTTGTCGGTGTACTAGAGTAGGGGTACCCTATTACCCCGAACTCGTGCACGGGCAGTTGCAGCGCCCCGCGGCGAGGCTTGCCGGGTGACCGCCAGGACCCTCCGTGGTTCCCTTGAAGACCATTCAAGAACGAAGTATTCAAATCGAGGCCCCCGGCAAGAGGAGCTTGCCGGGAAGGCCAACCAAGGCCCCGGCAAGAGGAGCTTGCCGGGAAGGCCAACCAAGGCCCCGGCAAGAGGAGCTTGCCGGGAAGAGACGAGACCCCGGCAAGAGGAGCTTGCCGGGAAGGCCATTCAAGGCGTACCAAGAAAGCTTGCCGCGACGCGCCCTGCGTCCTGGCAAGATCCGGTGAGCGACAAGCTTCCGGACGCGACAAGACGACAGCCGCGGCAAGGAGCTTGCCGCGGGAAACCCCCACTTCATGCCCGCGCCCCAGCTCACCTGCTAACGTGTCACTCTGGGACTCTCCCAGAGCACACGTGGCAGGAGGCCGTGCAGCTAGGGGTACGTGGTGGCAAGCGGAGATGAAGAGAAGCCCATCGTGGCAAACGGTGGCACTCCTAACGGTCACCTTTTGCACTGTTTAGGAGACTCGGACAGGCATTTAATGCCCTTGTCCCCTGCCGTCAGAGTTAGGTAGGGCGCACTGTATCCACAGTAGCGGTAGCTGCACCTACCCATCCTTTTCCATTTTTACCCTTCTTTTCTACGTTGCCCCCTGTCGGTGACCCCTTGAGAGTATAAAAGGAGGCCCAAGCGCAACGTAGAAGGGGTTCGAAGGGGAATTCAGAGGCTCGACAGTTCGGCTCGTTCAACACCAGGAACACTCTCAAGCTCAGTCTGGCAGCGTCCATCGCTCCTGAGCAAGAATCCAATATACACAAACAAGCAGCAGTAGGGTTTTACGCATCCGTGCGGCCCGAAGCTGGGTAAAATCGCCCCGCGTGCACTGCCTCGATCCGCTCTTTGTGCGCTCTCCGCCCCCCACCGAACCGAAAAGGGGCCCTGTCCCCATAGGTGTTGGCGGGAATCAGCATCGCCCCCGACATCTCTGGCGCGCCAGGTAGGGGGCGTCGAGATCGTGCGAACCCGATCCAGCGTGCACGCAAGCTAGATCTTCATCATCATGGCTCCCAAGGAGCGGGCGAGCAAAAGAACGATGACAGTGCGGCAACAGAAAAAGCTAAGTCATGCAAAACTTTAGATATTTCCTTTCTATATAAGGTTATCCGCCTCGGAGATCTTGTTCTTTGTACGAAAAACCTGTGCGCGGAGGAATCAACTCGTAGCTAGTCACGCCCTTACTTGGTTTCGAGTTCGCTCAACAACTTAAGTGAGCTGCTAGCTCCCTTACTTTGCTTCGAGTCCGCTCAGCAACTTAAGTGAGCTGCTAGCGCCCTTACTTTGTTTCGAGTCCGCTCAACAACTTAAGCGAGCTGCAACTAGTTGCGACAAGATTACTTGTCGGTAGCGATCCCGCCAGCAGGCTGCTGAAGTTCCGCACTCGGCGCTCGCGGCAAGGGTGCCCGCACCGGCAAGTTTCCCTAGAAAGCGTAGGGTGGACGTACAAAGAAGGGTTGAACAGGAAGATAGCATGAGCTATTTATTTGAGATTTCTGCATAGACCTGTATGCCGAGGAGCCTTCTCGGGGCTAGTTGCGCTCCATGATTGCCTCGAGTCCGCTCGGCAACTTGTGCGGTTGCGCTAGAACCAAGAAGGTAAACCTTTCCGGGAGGCGTTGTTCCCGAATAGCCGCTAAGGGCCCGTTCCCTCAAGCGCTACTGGCTGGATCGTACGCACCGGAAAGCATTCCAGCAGGCATAGGGAATATGCAGCAAAAGTCGAAATTCGCAAGAAAGTTGAGTGCACTTCGGATGCTAATCACTTGCTATGTTTGAACGCAGTTATGGCCCGGGGGCTGGCAACGCCCTTAGGGCCAACATCTTCGGCGTCAAGAACGACGAAGTTCTTCGCCATAAGCCTTTCCGGCAACGATCTTGCCGGAAGCCGGCGTCAAGAACAACGAAGTTCTTCGCCATAAGCCTTCCCGGCAATGACCTATGCCGGGAGCCGGTGTCAAGAACGACGAAGTTCTTCGCCATAAGCCTTTCCGACAACGATCTTGCCAGAAGCCGGCGTCAAGAACGACGAAGTTCTTCGCCATAAGCCTTCCTGGCAACGAGCTTGCCGGAAGCCGGCATCGAGAACGCCAAAGTTCTCTGCCGAAGATAAAAGCCTTCCTGGCAATCAGCTTGCCGGAAGCTGGCATCGAGAATGTCAAAGTTCTCTGCCGAAGATAAAAGCCTTCCTGGCAATCAGCTTGCCGGAAGCCGGCATCGAGAATGCCAAAGTTCTCTGCTGAAGATAAAAGCCTTCCTGGCAATTAGCTTGCCGGAAGCCGGCATCGGGAACGTCAAAGTTCTCTGCCGAAGATAAAAGCCTTCCTGGCAATCAGCTTGCCGGAAGCCGGCATCAAGAACGCCAAAGTTCTCTGCTGAAGATAAAAGCCTTCCTGGCAACAAGCTTGCCGGAAGCCGGCATCGAGAACGTCAAAGTTCTCTGCTGAAGATAAAAGCCTTCCTGGCAACCAGCTTGCCGGAAGCCGGCATCGATAACGTCAAAGTTCTCTGCTGAAGATAAAAGCCTTCCCGGCAAGCCAGTAGCGCTGGGGGCTGTGAGTGCCAAGAATCGCCCACGGCAAACCAGAGTTGCCGAGGGCTGCACTATCAGATAAGTCTTTCATCCTCATCATGCATCCTCTTATGGACTGGGGAATGCGAAATCACATTTCTCCCCGGAAACTGCCGTGCTCCCTCGACTCTAGGCCCTGGGGCTCGTTCTCGGGGCCAAGTTTGGTCGTAGTCGCGGCAGCAAAGGGATGAAACGAGGAGACCGCACCCACCTCGTTCCTGCCTCCGTTAAAAACGTGAGAAAGGTTGAGCGACGTGGGAAGGCGGCAGGGCCTGTTGCCGGGAGATGAAATGTCTGTCCGAGGGATACCAAGGATTTGCTCCTTGGCGCGGGTTTAACTCGCGAGACAAATAACCCGGCAAGCATCCCCTTTTCATTAAAAAACATCCCACTCAGGTACAGTCCATAGAGGGTGAAAAACATGAAAGAGAGGATTACAAGTTCTAGATACAGCTAAGGCCCGAAGGCTTACAAATTAAAAAGATAAGATGCCCGTGATCCCTTTCCTGTCCCCCTTTTTCAGGAGGCAGGTCAAGGAGGCGAAAAGAGCAAGGACAAGGCTACCCTGATCCAAGATTTAGAAGAAACTTTTGCAAATCTGCGCAAGATCAACCTCAAGCTCAACCCCGAGAAGTGCGTGTTTGGAGTCCCTTCTGGCAAGCTTCTCGGGTTCTTTGTATCTCAGCGGGGAATTGAAGCCAACCCCGACAAGATTAAGGCCATCGAGCAGATTGAAGCACCGAAGCGCGTCAAGGATGTGCGAAGGCTTGCCGGTTGCGTGGCTGCTCTCAGCAGGTTTATCTCTAAGTCTGCTGAGCGCGCCCTGCCATTTTTCAAAATATTGAAAAAGGCAGGTCCAATGAAATGGACTCCGGAAGCGGAGGCTGCGCTACAGGACTTGAAGAGGTACCTGTCCTCCACTCCAATACTTGTCGCACCTAAGCCACAAGAGAAGTTGCTGCTGTACCTAGCGGCAACCAATCAAGTGGTTAGTGCTGCGTTAGTAGCGGAGAGGGAGGCGGACGATGAGCCAGCAACCGCAGCAAGTGAATCCGGCGACAAGCAGGGGGCTTCTCCGACAAGCTCTGGTCCGGCAAGCTCTGGATCCCGACAAAGATGGATCTGCGCAGATGTGCAAAGACGTGCAGAAGAAGATGGTGCAGCGCCCAGTTTACTTTGTCAGCTCCCTTCTCCAGGGGGCTAGGTCGAGGTACTCTGGTGTGCAAAAGCTGCTTTTCGGCCTTCTCATGGCCTCGAGAAAGCTGCGCCATTACTTCCAGGCACACGAGATCACAGTCGTCACTCGCTTTCTGCTGAGAAGGATACTGCAGAATCCAGAAGCAACAGGCAAGATTGTCGAGTGGGCCTTGGAACTGTCAAGCTTTGGCCTCAAGTTTGAGAGCACTGCAACTATCCAAAGCAGAGCATTGGCAGAGTTCATAGTAGATTGGACGCCAACTCCAGATGAAGAAATTCCAGAGACGAGCATCCCCGTCAAGGAGACAAGCAAAGAGTGGCTGATGTACTTTGATGGTGCCTTCTCGCTGCAAGGCGCCGGTGCTGGCGTGCTGCTTATCGCACCCACCGGAGAGCACCTCAAATACATAGTCCAAATGCACTTTCCCAAAGAGCAAGCAACCAACAATACTGCAGAGTATGAAGGATTGCTTGCCGGTCTCAGAATAGCAGCCGACCTTGGGATCAAGAAGCTCATTATCAGGGGTGACTCGCAGCTTGTCGTCCGCCAAGTGAACAAGAACTACCAGAGCCCGTTGATGGAAGCATATGTTGATGAAGTGAGGAAGCTAGAAGAGCACTTTGACGGCCTGCAAATGGAGCATATCCCAAGAGCTCAGAATGACATTGCTGATGGCCTGTCAAAATGCGCTGCACTAAAGTTGCCTGTGGAACCAGGGATCTTTGTGCTCAAGCTGACTCAACCTTCCGTGACACCATCAACTAGACAGAATAAGAAGAGGAAGTTGGTTTCAGGTGACTACTTTCCGGCAGAGCACCCCGAAGCCGCCACCAAGAAAGTCCCCAAGATCAACGCCAACGATGCTGAGGGGCAGTCTGCTCCGGCAAACCTTGTGGTTTGTTCCGTCGAAGCAAACGCTCCCGACAAGTTTTGCTCCGGCAAGCTTGCCGGGGAATATCACGCTCCGGCAGAACCACAGGTTCTTGCCGTAGAAGCGGATGTTCCCGCAGCAACAGGTATGCCGTTAGTCCTTGTTGTCGAGCCGCAAGCTCCAGCATGGGCGCAGCAGATTGTCCGTTTCCTCCAGACAGGAGAGCTTCCTGAAGAGCAAGAAGAAGCTGAAAAAGTAGCCCGGCAGTCAAGTATGTACAAGTTTGTCGACAGCACACTGTACAGAATAAGACTCAACGGTGTGAAATTGAAGTGCATTCGCCGGGAAGATGGGCAACAGCTGTTGGCAGAGATACATGGAGGCATATGTGGTCACCACATTGGCGCAAGAGCACTTGTCGGCAAAGCATTCCGACAAGGCTTCTTCTGGCCGACAGCCCTCCAGGATGCAACTGCACAAGTAACCAAGTGTGAAGCGTGCCACTTCCATTCCAAACAGATACACCAGCCAGCTCAAGCTCTCCACACGGTCCCTTTATCCTGGCCATTTTCGGTATGGGGGCTCGACATCCTCGGCCCCTTCCCCCGAGCTGTCGGGGGATTTGAGTTCTTGTACGTTGCAATCGACAAGTTCACAAAGTGGCCGGAAGTGGAACCAGTGAGGAAGGTGACACCACAGTCAGCAGTCAAGTTCTTCAGGTCGATTGTTTGCCGTTTCGGGATCCCGAATAGGATCATCACCGACAACAGCACGCAATTTACGAGCCGCACCTTCATGCAGTACGTCCAAGATCTTGGCGCCAAGGTCTGTTTCTCTTCTGTTGCTCATCCAAGAAGCAACGGTCAAGCGGAGAGGGCAAACGCTGAAGTGCTGCGAGGCCTCAAGACCAGAACTTTCGACAGACTGCACAAGTGCGGAAGAAATTGGATCGAGGAGCTGCCGGTGGTTCTTTGGTCGATCAGGACGACGCCAAATCGAGCCACTGGCCAGACACCCTTCGCTCTAGTCTATGGAGCGGAGGCAGTTCTCCCCACGGAACTCGTATACGGGTCACCTCGAGTGCTCGCTTATGATGAGATCGAGCAAGAGCAGCTGCGGCAAGATGATGCGCTGCTCCTTGAGGAAGACCGTCTCCAGGCTGCTGTGCGAGCCGCTCGCTACCAGCAAGCTCTGCGCCGCTACCATAGCCGCAGAGTCAATGCCAGGAGTCTCGAGGAAGGCGACCTTGTTCTTCGGCGCGTTCAGTCGGCCAAGAATTCTAACAAGTTGACGCCGAAGTGGGAAGGCCCTTATCAGGTGAAACGAGTCACTAGGCCCGGCGCTGTCCGCCTTGAGACCGAAGATGGCATTCCGGTGAGCAACTCCTGGAACATCGAGCATCTTCGTAAGTTTTACCCATAAGGCGCGGTTGTCGGACCCTGTCCGGCAACCACCTTTCTGTACAAGTCTTGCCGCTGTTGCATGTAATCCTTTGTACAGAGCCGGGCACAGACCCCGTGCACTAGTAAAATTCATGTGCCCCGCACATCTTGTTAGTTTCCTTATGCTATGATCCTTTTTCGCATATATTATCTGACACTTTGTGCAGCACTAGACCCCGATAAGCGATAACGAGCCAAGGCTCCATATCATTGCTTTATTTCTCTGTCTCTTTCTCAAAAGAAGGAAGGTTCCCTCGTCCACAAGGTTTACCGAGGGGGAGGGAAGGAGAAGATAATGGTGTGGACTAGGCCGTTCAAAAAAAAAGGTTTCTCCTTGCCGGGAAGCAGACGACAGAAAAGCTAAGTTGCTAAAGCTTGAGCGATCAGTTTTTGAGTTATTTTCCTTGAACGACCATGCTTTGTATGAAAAACCTGTGCGCGGAGGAACCAATTCACAGCTAGCTGCGCCCTTACTTTGTTTCGAGTCCGCTCAACAACTTAAGTGAGCTGCCAGCGCCCTTACTTTGCTTCGAGTCCGCTCAGCAACTTAAGTGAGCCGCTAGCGCCCTTACTTTGTTTCGAGTCCGCTCAATAACTTAAGTGAGCTGCAACTAGTTGCGACAAGGTTGCTTGTCGGTAGCGGCCCCGCCAGCAGGCTGCTGAAGTTCCGCACTCGGCGCTCGCGGCAAGAGTGCCTGCACCGGCAAGTTTCCCTAGAAAGCGTAGGGCAGGACCATACAAAGCCAAGAGTTGAGTAAAGGAAGTAACACAGCCATTTGTTGCCTAAGATAGAGTTATATTACAAGAATAACTTGTCGCGCCTCTAATAAAGTGTTCCCATCACATGACTGGCAGCGACAAGAAAAGAAGAAAATGGACGGCCTAATCTATGCGACCGCCGTCAACCCTTTTGACCTCGTTCACCCTGTCGACGATGGGTGCGACGAGGGCCTTAAGTGCGTCAAGATCAGCGTCCGCCGGTAGCTTCCTGAGGACATTGGTGAGGTTGAGGCCCGGATTGCGGAAGGCCACCTTCACCAGCACCTTCTCCAGAACTCCGGCACAAATCGAGCGTGACTCGTCGGCCAACTGCTTTGGGATCCGTTCCCGGAGTTGCTGGAGCGCCGCCGCCACGCCTTTGAAGAACAAAGTGAGCTTGGCGCTGGGTTGGAGGTTCTCGTCGGAGGAGTACCCGAAGCCTTCCACCCCCAATTGCACCAGCTCCTCTTCGATGACTGCAGCAATGTCCATGAGGCCCTCCGTCCAGAGCTCCACAGTATCTCTGAGAAGATTCTGGGTTTCGGCGGCCCTCGCAAGCAGCGCCTCGTTGGCCTCGATGTCCTTCTTCAAGTCTGCCTCCCGTTTCCTGGCGCTGTCCAACGTCTCCGTCAAGGTGGCCAGCTTCAGCATCAGATCAGTGTTGGAATCCTTGGCGGCGCTCAATTCCTTGCCCCTCTCGGGGAGTCGGCCCTGTAGCTCACCGTGGGCAAGGGCGTCCTTCTCGCGCTCTAGCTTGAGGGCGGCAAGCTCTTCGCCACCAACCTTCAGATCAGTTTCTAGCTGCGCCACCTTTGCCTCCAATTCTTTCTTGGCGGCCTCGGCAGTCGCAGCCGTATCCTTTGCCTCTTGGAGCGTCCCGCCAAGTGCCCGTTCGCGCGCGGCAAGCTCCTCTTCGTGGCTGTCGAGGTTCACTTTCCGCTGAGTCCGCTCGCCTTCTCGCGCGTACAGCTTCTCGCCGGTGAGCCGCTACTGCTCTTCAGCTTCGGCCTTCTCGAGGAGGAAGGCCTTCCGTTCCTCGGCAAGCTGCTCCCGCTCCTCCGCCAAGGCCCGGAGAGTTTCTTGACTAAGACCCCGGAGCTCCTCTGCACGCTTCTCTATGTCCACGCTCGCCCTCGCGGCGAGCGCTTCTCGGGACTCCAACTTGACTTGGCGGGCGCGGTAGAGCGCCAGCAGCCTCCACAGCAGCCGCTCTTCCTCGGGCTCTTCACTGCTGCTTCCCGGCGCGTCGACGATCGACAACCCGGCGGAGGCAAGCACCTCTCCATCCAGAGTTTCTCCTTCCACCGGCGCCCTGGAGCTCGACGCCCAGGGGAGCTTGATGAAGATACCCTCGCCAGCCTTCAGATAGGCGCCGGGCTGGGGCTCCTCAGAGCCTGGGGCTGCGGCAGTGGCGGAGGGATCGGCGGTCGGTGTAGCGCCTGACGCTCCTGCGGCCTCAGGGCCGTCAGTGCGATCGCCAGATCCCCCGCCAGCTTCCTCGGCGGCAGCCTTGGCGGCCTCTTTGCCGGCGGGCACGTTAGCGCCGGCTCCTTCTTCGGTGGCCGCGGCATCATCAGCATGCCGCGCGCGCCTTCTTCGCCGCCCGCCTCGGTCTCCATCGGATCCATGGAGGGTGGGTCTGACGACCAAAGAAGAAGGAGAAATCAACAAGTGTTCGAGAGGAGAAATCAGCAGAAGACTACAAGGAAAGTTTCGGGCAAGAAGGGCTACCTGTGCTAGGATCTGCCGTCGTGGCCTCCACCGCCGACGGATCGTTAGCGCTGTCCCTTGCCGGAGACTCCTCCCTTGCCGGAGGCTCCTCCCTTACCGGAGGACGCTCCCTTGCCGGGGAGTCCGCCCTTGGCAGCGTAGTCGAAGCAGACGACGAGTCGGAGGAGATCACCACGCCCTCCTGATCAAGCTGTTCTGCTCCTGCACAAACAAAACAGAGATCGGATGTCAACAAAGGAAAAGAGCAACCACGCGCATCCAGAAGCAGAAAGTAAACCATATGCTTACGCTGGGGGCTGCGCTGGGGGCTGCTTTGCGAAGTGACGGCCGGGTCCGCCAAGGTAGTCTCGGGCGCGCCTCCTGTCGTCGCAGTGGGCTCGTCCTCGATGACCACCACCTGAGCCTTGGCCCTCTTCGCCGCCCTCTGGGCCAGAGTCCTGAAAAGGAGAGCTCAGGGTGAATCAGATCCGATGCAAGACAAGATCAGCAAGTTGAAGAACTACAAGAACAAGCAAGGGAATCTTACTCTTCTTCCTCTTCCTCATCGGAGCTGAGCGCGGAGAGGTCAAGTTCGGCCCACCTCCGGCGCGACGAGGTGGAGGGGTGGGATCCCTTGGCCCGCTTGGCAGGGACTGCGGCGCCAGCCCGAGACGACCCCTCTCCAGTTGCCACTGCGGCGGGAGGCGCCCCCGCGGCAACCGTACTCGCCGCGGTGGAGCGCGTCATGCGGCGCTGCGGCTGTTGACCAGCTTGCCGGCTGCATCCCCAATCCTGCTGAGGCGCCTTCTTGGCTGCACTGGGGGCTGCGTTCCGGGTCCTGCTCCTGGCAAGCTCCCCGGAGGTGGCGGGCCGCTCGTACCCTCGGCGGGCTCGTTCGACTCAGCGTCGGGCGCGGCGAGCTCTTCTTCCTCTTCGGGCTGCTCCCGTTCGGCAATGCTCATCGCCAACGCCACGTCCGCTTCCTCCACGGTGAACCCGAATTCACCCGCGGCCGCGGCTGCCGCCGCCTCTTCCGCCCTGGTGGCGATGCGCTCCATCTCTTGCTCAGTGGTGTCGCGGGTGAGGAGCTTCTTCTCGTCAGCATTGACCGCCACCTCCACTAGGCTGTCAAAGAACTGCTGCACGACGTCGCCGGCAGGCTCTTGCCAAGTTGGAGCGATCTCGTGCGAGTCACACAAAGGCATCATCGCGCGAGGAGTTGTTGCACAGAGGAACAACGCCTGCCGGCAACCTGAACCACTCGGGATGCTGTGGGTCATGCTTGAATATCTCCTTAAGCATCCCGTCCAGCTCTAGGATGGTGAAATTGAAGTTGAGGCCTGGACGCAACCTCATTATATCTGCCGGGCCTCCAAATTCCCAGGCAGGTCTCCCCCTCGCCTGCAGAGGGGCGATGCGCCGGCGGAGGAAATCTGCGCCGACAGCTCCCACAGTTAGCCCGGCAAGCCTGAGACGCAAGATCCGAGTGGTGGCGATCGTCAGCTTGTCGTCGTCCGCGGACAGAGCGCTCCAGTCATTGTCGCGCACTGCTGGGGCTTGGCGCAAGGCGGTGAACGGCTGCGGGCTCCCTTCTACAACCCAGCACCAATCTGCTCTCCACTCGTCCCACTTGCTGCGGAGCTCCCCCTCCAGATAGGTCTCCTTCTTGCCGGCCCGCGAGATCCAGGCGATCCCGCCGGCAAGAGGTTCCCCTCTCTCGACACGAGGCATAAAGAAATGGCGGAAGAGAGCTACATTGGGGTGGACTCCGACAAAGTTTTCACATAGATGGGCGAAAACTGCCATGGTCAGAACAGCGTTGGGGGTGAAATCAAGAAGGTAGAGTCCGTAGGTGTTCATGATATCACAGAAGAAATCAGAGAATGGTGGGCAGAGCCCGCAGTAGAAGAACACGGCGAAGAAAGGATATCCGTTAGCTGGAGCTGCTCGCGAGGCGACGGCGGAGAGTACCTTTGTGCGCGGATGTGCCCGCGTCTCCGTCGACCAGAAGAGATAGTACCACTCCCTCAGCTCCTCCGCGGAGAGCTCGGGGGGGGGGGAAGTGGCCCGCTCCTTCCGCAGCGCCTCAAGCCGCTGCGCTTCGGTCGACTTCACAGCTTTCGCGGTCGCGGCCTTCGTGGCCTTCCCCTTCCCAGGCTTTGGAGGCATGGCGGAGGCGGTGGGGGAGATCGACGGCGCTGGTGGTGGCGGCGGCGACGGGAGCGGAGCACTGCTCTCTTTCGACTTTGGAAGCGGAGGGGGGCGGCGGAGGTTTCTGAGATTGCAACAGCGAATGGCGAAGATGGAGGAAATGCCCCTGTTTCCCCTGCTTATAAAGAGGGACGGGGCGGACGTTTCGGCCTTCCAAGTGAACAAACTCCCACGATCTCTCCCACGACGCCGCGTTGGACGCGTGCCGTTCTGGGCGTGCGCGGTGGGGGCGGAGTTAGATTCGGCGTGACTTAGGCCGCGCGTGCCCGTGCACTGTTTTGGGCCTGGCCCAACAACGCTCGGCACCGTGTATGGCCCAGGCCCGGGGGCTCCTGTCGGTGTACTAGAGTAGGGGTACCCTATTACCCCGAACTCGTGCACGGGCAGTTGCAGCGCCCCGCGGCAAGGCTTGCCGGGTTACCGCCAGGACCCTCCGTGGTTCCCTTGAAGACCATTCAAGAACAAAGTATTCAAATCAAGGCCCCGGCAAGAGGAGTTGCCGGGAAGGCCAACCAAGGCCCCGGCAAGAGGAGCTTGCCGGGAAGGCCAACCAAGGCCCCGGCAAGAGGAGCTTGCCGGGAAGGCCACTCAAGACATACCAAGAAAGCTTGCCGCGACGCGCCCTGCGTCCCGGCAAGAACCGGCGAGCGACAAGCTTCCGGACGCGACAAGACGACGGCCGCGGCAAGGAGCATGCCGCGGGAAACCCCCACTTCGTGCTCGCACTCCAGCTCACCTGCTAACGTGTCGCTCTGGGACTCTCCCAGAGCGCACGTGGCAGGAGGCCGTGTAGCTAGGGGTACGTGGTGGCAAACGGAGATGAAGAGAAGCCCATCGTGGCAAACGGTGGCACTCCTAACGGTCACCTTTTGCACTGTTTAGGAGACTCGGACAGGCATTTAATGCCTTTGTCCCCTGCCATCAGAGTTAGGTAGGGCGCACTGTATCCACAGTAGCGGTAGCTGCACCTACCCATCCTTTTCCATTTTTACCCTTCTTGTCTACGTTGCCCCCTGTCGGTGACCCCTTGAGAGTATAAAAGGAGGCCCAAGCGCAACGTAGAAGGGTTCGAAGGGATTCAGAGGCTAGGCAGTCGACTCGTTCAACACTAGGAACACTCTCTAGCTCAGTCTGGCAGGCGTCCATCGCTCCTGAGCAAGAATCCAATATACACAAACAAGCAGCAGTAGGGTTTTACGCATCCGTGTGGCCCGAAGCTGGGTAAAATCGCCCGCGTGCACTGCCTTGATCCGCTCTTTGTGCGCTCTCCGCCCCCACCGTACCGAAAAGGGGCCCTGTCCCCATAGGTGTTGGCGGGAATCAGCATCGCCCCCGACATCTCTCCCAAGCGCCAACATAGAGGGGATTCCGAAGGGTGCGGAAGTTCAGGAGGGCTAGGGCCAGGTTCGGCTCGTGCAGACGCCAGGAACACTTCTTGCTCAAGTTGGCAGCGGTCCATCGCTCCTGAGCAAGAAGCCAATATACACAACAAGCAGCAGTACGGTTTTACGCATCCGTGCGGCCCCGAATGGCTGGGTAAAATCGCCCCGCGTGCACTGCCTCGATCCGCTCTTTGTGCGCTCTCCGCCCCCCACCGAACCAAAAAGGGGCCCTGTCCCCATAGGTGTTGGCGGGAATCAGCATCGCCCCCGACACATTTCTCACCCTTCCACCATTGCTAGCCTCTCTAATACCGCACACCTTTCGCCGGTATCATACACCCACCATATACCTTCCTAAAAACAGCCACCATACCTACCTATTATGGCATTTCCATAGCCATTCTGAGATATATTGCCATGCAACTTTCCACCGTTCCGTTTATTACGACACACTCCATCATTGTCATATTTCTTAGCATGATCATATAGTTGACATCGTATTTGTGGCAAAGCCACCATTCATAATTCTTTCATACATGTCATTCATGAGTCATTGCATATCCCGGTACACCGCCGGAGGCATTCATATAGGGTCATATTTTGTTCTAAGTATCGAGTTGTAATTGTTGAGTTGTAAGAAAATAAAAGTGTGATGATAATCATTATTAGAGAATTGTCCCATGTGAGGAAAGAAGGTTGGAGACTATAAAATAAAATAAAAGGCCAAAGAATCCCAAATAAAAAAAGAGGCCAAAGAAGCCCAAACAAAAAAATGAGAGAAAAAGAGAGAAGGGACAATGTTACTATCCTTTTTCCACACTTGTGCTTCAAAATAGCACCATGATCTTCATGATAGAGAGTTTCTTACTTTGTCACTTTCATATACTAGTGGGAATTTTTCATTATAGAACTTGGCTTGTATATTCCAATGATGGGCTTCCTCAAAATGGCCTAGGTCTTCGTGACCAAGCAAGTTGGATGCACACCCACTTAGTTTCTTTAGATGAGCTTTCATACACTTATAGCTCTAGTGCATCTATTGCATGGCAATCCCTACTCCTCGCATTAACATCAGTTGATGGGCATCACCATAGCCTGTTGATTAGCCGCGTCAATGTGAGACTTTCTCCTTTTTTGTCTTCTCACATAACCCCCATCATCATATGCTATTCCACCTATAGTGCTATATCCATGGCTTGCACTCATGTATTGCGTAAGGGTTGAAAAGGCTGAAGCGTGTTAAAAAGTATGAACCAATTTCTTAGCTTGTCATCGAGGTTATGCATGATGGGAGCATTTTGTGTGACGAAAATGAAGCATGATTTTGTAGGGATAAGCTTTCTTTGGCTATGTTGTTTTGATAAGACATAATTGCTTGGTTAGCATGCTTGAAGTATTACTATTTTTATGTCAATATTAAACTTTTATCTTGAATCTTTGGATCTAAACATTCATGCCACAGTAAAGAGAATTACATTGAAAATTATGTTAGGGAGCATTCCACATCAAAAATTATGTTTTTATCATTTACCTACTCGAGGACGAGCATGAATTAAGCTTGGGGATGCTTGATACATCTCCAACATATCTATAATTTTTTATTGTTCCATGCTATTATATTATCTGTTTTGGATGTTTAATGGGCTTTAATATACCTTTTTATATTATTTTTGGGACTAACCTACTAACCAAAGGCCCAGTGCAAATTGTTGTTTTTTTGCCTATTTCAGTGTTTCGCAGAAAAGGAATATCAAATGGAATGAAACCTTCGCGAGGATCTTTTTTGAACAAACGTGATCCCGGAAACTTGGAGTGGACGTCAAGGAAGCAGCGAGGCGGCCACGTGGTAGGGCGGCACACCTAGGGGGGCCAGGCGAGCCCCCATCCTCATGGGCCCCTTGCAGCTCCATCGACCTACTTATTTCGCCTATATATACTCTTGTACCCTGAAACCTTCAAGGAGGGCAACAAAACACATTTTCCACCGCTGCGACCTTCTGTACCCGTGAGATCCCATCTTGGGGCCTTTTCTGGCACTCCGCCGGAGGGGGATTCGATCACGGAGGGCTTCTACATCAACACCATAGCCTCTCCGATGATGTGTGAGTTGTATACCACAGACCTTCAGGTCCATAGTTATTAGCTAGATGGCCTCTTCTCTCTCTTTGGATCTAATACAAAGTTCTCCTTGATCTTCTTGGAGATCTATTCGATGTAACTCTTTTTGTGGTGTGTTTGCCGAGATCTGATGAATTGTGGGTTTATGAACTTGATTATCTATGAATATTATTTGATTCTTCCCTGAATTCTTATATGCATGATTTGATATCTTTGAAAGTCTCTTCGAATTGTCGGTTTAGTTTGGCCTACTAGATTGATCTTTGTTGCAATGGGAGAAGCGCTTAGCTTTGGGTTCAATCTTGCGGTGTCCTTTCCCAGTGACAACAGGGGCATCAAGGCACGTATTGTATTGTTGCCATAGAGGATAAAAAGATGGGGTTTATATCATATTGCTTGAGTTTATTCCTCTACATCATGTCATCTTGCCTAGTGCGTTACTCTGTTCTTATGAACTTAATACTCTAGATGCATGTTGGATAGCATTCGATGTATGGAGTAATAGTAGTAGATGCAGAATCATTTCGGTCTACTTGTCACGGACGTGATGCCTATATACATGATCATACCTAGATATTCTCATAATTATGCTCAATTCTGTCAATTGCTCAACAGTAATTCGTTCACCCACCATAAAATATTTATGCTCTTGAGAGAAGCCACTAGTGAAACCTATGGCCCCTGGGTCTATCTTCATCATTTTAATCTTCCAATACTTAGTTATTTCCTTTGCTTTTTACTTTGCCTTTATTTTACTTTGCATTTTTATCTAAAAAATACCAAAAATAGTATCTTATCATATCTATCAGATCTCACTCTCGTAAATGACCGTGAAGGGATTGACAACCCCTTATCGCGTTGGTTGCGAGGAGTTATTTTTTTGTGCACGTACTAGGGACGCGCACGCAACCTCCTACTGGATTGATACCTTGGTCCTCAAAAATTGAGGGAAATACTTACGCTACTTTTCCGTATCATCCTTTCCTCTTCGGGGAAATCTAACGCAGTGCTCAAGAGGTAGCAGGGAGCAACATTATTTGGGAGAGATACCTTTTTACCTCTATTCTTTCTTCTTTTATTCATCTTCACCACACCATGTGTGGGTTTAATTAATTCTTGCAAGCTTCTTGTTGAAGAGATTGATTGGATAGTAAGCTCCTCCTCGTTACCTGATACATCATAATAAACACTAGGAGGGTATTGGGAAATATTTTTCCTTTCATTAGTAGTCTCTTCATATTCTATTTGTTTTCTTGTCTTTAGATAGTTGGCAATATAAGGATTCTCAATGCAATTTACCGCAGAAAACATATAAATTTCCTCTAGGTCAAAATCAAGAAATCTCTCGGGATTTGGAAAACCCTTAGTTATATGTTTCATTTCTTCATACCCCAAAAGAAGACTAAGCTCTTTATGATGCTAAAGGGAAATCAAGTTATCACAATTTTTGGACACGATTTGATCATGAAACAATTTGCATTGGAGATTTAAATGACCATGTTCATTGCAAAGTTCACAAGGATGGCGAAAAAATTACATCTTTCAGCACAATCATCTAGCCTCTCTTACAACCTTTTCATTTCTAAATATTTATGCTTCCTACAAAATCTATCTTCCCTTTTTGGTGTGCAAAGGCACTCCCAATTCACTCCGCCAAAAGTGACATGCTTATAAGAAACATTTTTGTCATGACTTGTGCAATCATCGTTAGCATTTTGGATATTCAAAGAATTCACACTAACAACATAGCAATCATGCACAACATTAAAATATTTTGTGCCAAACACTTTATTGACTTCTTCTTCTAACAATTGAGCACAATTTTCCGAACCATCATTTTCAAGAAAGATATTACAAAGATGATCAATAATATGATGCAACCTCAATTCCATATTTTTCATAGTTTTCTTTTATAAACCAAACTAGTGATAAAACAAGAAACTAAAAGATTCAATTGCAAGATCTAAAGATATACCTTCATGCACTCACCTCCCCGGCAACGACGTCAGAAAAGAGCTTGATGTCTACTACACAACTTTATTCTTGTAGACCCGTGTTGGGCCTCCAAGTGCAGAGTTTTGTAGGATAGTAGCAATTTTCCCTCAAGTGGATGACCTAAGGTTTATCAATCCGTGAGAGGTGTAGGATGAAGATGGTCTCTCTCAAACGACCCTGCAACCAAATACAAGAAATATCTTGTGTCCCCAACACACCCAATACAATGGCAAATTGTATAGGTGCACTAGTTCGGCGAAGAGATGGTGATACAAGTGTAATATGGATGGTAGAAATATGTTTTTATAATCTGAATAAATAAAAACAGCAAGGTAGCAAATAGTAAACACGCACAAAAATGGTGTTTCAATGCTTAAAAACAAGGCCTAGGGTCCATACTTTCGCTAGTGCAACCTCTCAACAATGCTAACATAGTTGGATGTTGTGATTATCCCTCAAAGTGCAATATAGAATCACTCCCGAGTTCCTATTAGAAGAGAACAAAAGATAGGAATTGTTTGTAGGGTACGAAACCTCCTCAAAGCTTTTTTTCTGTTCGATCTATTCAAGAGTCCGTACTAAAATAACACAAAGATATTGTTTTCATTCCATCTATCCTAGAGTTCATACTAGAATAACACCAAAGCAAACTCATATTCATAATACTCAATCCACACAAAGACCTACAAGGAGACCCCAAAGTTTCCGTCAGAGAAAATATAATAAAAATGTGCATCAACCCCTATGCATAGATTACCCCAATATCACCGCGGGAATCCGTGAGTTGAATGCCATAACTTATATCAAGTGAATCGATATGATACCTCATTGTTACCTCAAGTATTCACACCGCAAGACATATATCATCTGCTCTCATATCTGAATATTCAATCTGACAAGACAAAACTTCAAAGGGTAAAGACTCAATTTATCACAACAAGAGTATAGAGGGGAGAAACATCATATGATCCGACTATATTAACAAAGCCCATGATATAGATCACGAGAGAGAGGGGGAGATAAAACACATAGCTACTGGTACAAACCCTCAGCCCCGAGGGTGGACTACTCCCTCCTAATCGTGTTGGCAGCCGGGATGATGAAGATGGCCACCAGAGATGATTCCCCCCTCTGGCAGGGTGCTCGAACGGGTCTAGATTGGTTTTTGGTGGCTACGGAGCCCTGCGGCAGCGGAACTTTTGATCTAGGTTAACCCCAAAGGGTTTCGGAATATTTGGGAATTTATAGTGCAAATAAGGGGTGCGGGAGGCCTCCGAGGTGGGCACAACCCACCTGGGCGCCAGGGGGCCCTGGCCCGCCCTGGTGGGTTGTGCCCCCCTTGGTGCACCCCCCAGGTGTAGCTCTGGCCCATTGGGTTCCTTCTGGTCCAAAAAACATCTCTGTAAAGTTTCGCGGTGTTTGGACTCCGTTTGAGATTGATTTTCTGCGATGTAAAAAACAAGCAAAAATAACAACTGGCACTAGGCACTGGGTCAATAGGTTAGTCCCAAAAATGATATAAAATTGCTATAAAATGATTGTAAAACACCCAAGAATGATAAAATAACAGCATGAATACTTCATAAATTATAGATACATTGGAGACATATCAATTAGCATTGTTGAGAGATTGCACTAGCGAAAGTACGGTCCCTAGGCCTCATTTTCAAGCATTGAAATACCATTTGTGCTTCAGTTTATCAATTGCTATACCTTGCTGTTTTTATTGTTCCTATTACAAAAATCAATATCTACTATCCATATTACACTTGTATCACCATCTCTTCACCGAGCTAGTGCACCTATGCAAATTACCATTGTATTTGGTGTGTTGGGGACACAAGAGACTTTTTATTATTTGGTTGCAAGGTTGTTTGAGAGAGACTGTCTTCATCCTACGCCTCCCATGGATTGATAAAGCTTAGGTCATCCACTTGAGGGAAAATTGTTACTGTCCTACAAAACTCTGCACTGGGAGGCCCAACACGTGTCTACTAGAATAAAGTTGCGTAGTAGACATCACATACTGATGGACAAAGGGAATTACGTATGTTGTCATAATGGTTCGACCAATAAAGATCTTCATAGAATATGTAGGAGCCAATATGGGCATCCAGGTTCCTCTATTGGTTACTGACCAGAGAGGTGTCTCGGTCATGTCTACATAGTTCTTGAACCCGTAGGTACCGCACGCTTAACGTTCGTTGACGATATAGTATTATATGAGTTATGTGATTTGGTGACCCAATGTTGTTTGAAGTCCCGGATGAGATCACAGACAGGACAAGGAGTCTCGAAATGGTCGAGAGGTATATATTGATATATAGGACGATGGTATTCCGACACCGAAAGTGTTCCGGAGGGTACCGGGTACTTATCGGGTCACCGGGAAGGAGTTTCGGGCACCTCCGGCAAAGATATGGGCCTTATGGGCCAAGTGAGGGAACACACCAGCTCTGGTGCACCCCTATAGAGGCCAGCCCTATGAGGAGGAGAAGAAAATAGGGAGTGCAAGGAAAGTCTGGATTAGGATTCCTACTTCCTTCCCTCCCCCTCTCCTTCCTTCCCCCTCGGTTATATATGGCAAGGGGGGCACACGTCTTGGGAGGGACTCCAAGTAGGATTCCTCCTACTTGGGAGCCTCCTATGGATGCTCCTCCCTCCCTCCCTCCCACCTATATATATGAGGAGGGGGCGCCTAGCACACACCAAGCAATTGCCTAGCCGTGTGCGGCGCCCCCTCCACAGTTTACACCCTCGGTCACATTCTCACGGTTCTTAGGCGAAGTCCTGCGAGGATCACTTCACCATCACGGTCACCATGCCATCATGCTGACGGAACTAATCTACTACCTCAACATCTTGCTGGTTCAAGAAGGTGAGGGACGTCACCGAGCTGAACGTGTACAGAACTCGGAGGTGTCGTACGTTCGGTACTTGATCGGTCGGAGCTAGAAGAAGTTCGACTACATCAACTGCATTGTCAAATGCTTCCGCTTACGGTCTACGAGGGTACGTAGACACACGCTCCCCCTTATTGTTATGCATCTCCATGGATAGATCATTGTGTGTGCGTAGAATTTTTTTTGTTTCCCGTGCAATGATTCCCAACACTGGCATCCGAGCCAGGTATATGCGTAGATGATCTGCACGAGTAGAACACAAAGAGTTGTGGGCAGTGATAGTCATACTGCTTACCACCAACGTCTTATTTTTATTCGGCGGTATTGTGGGATGAAGCGGCCCGGACCAACCTTACATGGCCACGCACATGAGACCGGTACCACCGACAGACATGCAACTAGTTTTGCATAAAGGTGGCTAGCAGGTGTCTGTTTCTCCTACTTTAGTTGAATCAAATTTGACTACGATCGGTCCTTGAAGAAGGTTAAAACAACAAACTTGACAAAACACCATTGTGGTTTTGATACACAGGTAAGAACGGTTCTTGCTAGAATCCCGTAGCAGCCACATAAAACTTGCAACAACAAAGTAGTGGACGCCTAACTTGTTTTTGCAGGGCATGTTGCGATGTGATATGGTCAACACATGATGTGATATATATTATTGTATGAGATGATCATTTTTTGTAAAAGTTATCGGCAATCAGCAGGAGCCTTATGGTTGTCTCTTTATTGTATGAAATGCAAACGCCATGTAATTGCTTTACTTTATCACTATGCGTTAGCGATAGCAATAGTTGGCGAGACAACCACGACGCTACGATGGAGATCAAGGTGTCGAGCCGGTGACGATGGAGATCATGATGATGCTTTGGAGATGGAGATCAAAAGCATGAGATTATAATGGCCATATCATGTCACATATTTTGATTGCATGTGATGTTTATCTTTTATGCATCTTATTTTGCTTAGTACGGTGGTAGCACTATAAGATGGCCCCTTCACTAAATTTCATGGTAAAAGTGTTCTCCCTGAGTATGCACCGTTGCGACAGTTCGTCGTGTTGAGACACCACGTGGTGATCGGGTGTGATAGACTCTACGTTCACATACAACAGGTGCAAGACAGTTGTGCACATGCGGAATACTTGGGTTAAACGTGACGAGCCTAGCATGTACAAACATGGCCTCGGAACAATGGAGACCAAAAGGTCGAACATGAGACATATAGTAGAGATGATCAACATAGAGATGTTCACCATTGATGACTATCCCATCTCACGTGATGATCAGACATGGGTTAGTTGATTTAGATCATGTAATACTTACACAACTTGTGGGATGTTGATTTAAGTGGGAGTTCATTAGTAATTTGATTAATTGAACTTAATTTATCATGAACTTAGTCCTCATAGCATTATATCTACTGTATTCCAACTTTTCTATGGCAAAAACTCAACAAACAAAACCATAGAGCTATCAAAATAAGTACACAACACACAAAAAACAGAATCTGTCAAAATAGAACAGTCTGTAGCAATCTGACTATTTCGAATACTTCTATAACTCCAAAAATTAGGACGGCCTGAGAAATTTGTATATTGATCTACTACAAGTGGAATGGGTATTTTATCGCTCCCTGGTAAAAAATGATAACTATTTTTGCGAGCGCAAAAGTTTCTGTTTTTTCAGCAAGATTAAACAACTATCACCCAAGAAGATCCTAAAGGCTTTACTTGTCACAAACACTAATTAAAACATAAAAAACACAATCATAACAGTAGCATAATTGTGTTAACACTCAAAACCAGGAAGCAAAAAGCAAAAATAAATTTTATTCATTGGGTTGCCTCCCAACAAGCACTATAATTTTACGCCCCTAGCTAGGCATAAGATTTCAATGATGCCCACACGAAAGATAATAATTGAAATACAAAGAGAGCATCATGAAACATGTTACAAACACATTTAAGTCAAACATACTTCCTATGCATAGGAATTTTATAGGAAAACAAATTGTCGAGACAAGAAATATCTAGCATATGCAAAGGAGAGGAATAAAACATTGACCATCTCAACATAACGAGAGGAAATTTAATAACATGGGAATTTCTACGATCATATTTTCCTCTCTCATAATAATTATATGTAGGATCATAATCAAATTAAATAATATAACTATCATATAAAATTTTCTCTTCGCGATCCACATGCATAAAAAATCATAAGATTGAAACTCTCCAAATATGTGGTTTTATTTTTACCTAAAGTTGACACTCTTCCAAACCCACTTTCAAAGTTATTGCAAATAACATAGTCATCATGAGGCTTAAATAAATTTTCAAGATCATAAGAAGAATCACACCAATCATGATCATTGCAACAAATAGTTTTCATAGCAAAATTAGCATGCCCAAGCTTGGGGTTTTGCGTATTATTATCACCATTGACATTAATAGAATTTATATTAAAATAATTGCAATCATGCTTTTCATTCAAGGAGCTATCATGAATCACTTCATAAATTTCTTTGTCACAATTTTCAGATTCACGAATCTCAAGCAAAACTTCATAAAGATAATCTAGTGCACTCATCTCACTAGCAATTGGTTCATCATAATTGGATCTCTTAAAAAGATTAGCAAGTGGATGAGGATCCATATCGATAAAAAATTTAGCACGCGGAGATGCAAGCAAATAGAAGACACATGGCAACACAAGCAAACAGAAGATCCAACAAGAAAAAGGCGAACGAAAAAGAGGGCGAATAAAATGGCAAATTTTTGTAAAGTGGGGGAGAGGAAAACAAGAGGCAAATGGCAAATAATGTAAATTGCAAGGAGATGAGATTTGTGATTAGGAACCTCGTAGATGTAGATGATCCTCCCCAGCAACGGTGCCAGAAATTCCTTTTGATGTCGCTTGAAGCTACGTCGGTATTTCCCCAAAGAGGAAGGGATAATGCAGCATAGCGGCGGTAGGTATTTCCCCCAGATGTGAAACCAAGGTTATCGAACCAGTAGGAGAACCAAGCAACACAACGTAAACAACACCTAAACACAAATAACAACTTCTCGTAACCTGACGTGTTAAAGGGGTTGTCAATCCCTTCCGGGGTACGGCGCCTCAAGATAGGCAAACGGGCGTGAGGTAAATTTGTAGTAGATTGATAGATTGAACGCCAAATAAAATAAATAAGAATAAATCGCAGAAAGGTATTTTTGGGTTTTTGGATTAATAGATCTAGAAATAAAAGCAAAGAAAAATAAATCGCAAAGGCAAATAATATCAGAAAGAGACCCGAGGGCCGTAGGTTTCACTAGTGGCTTCTCTCGAGAAAAATAGCAAATGGTGGTTGAACAAATTATTGTTGGGCAATTGATAGAACTTCAAATACTCATGACAATATCCAGGCAAAGATCATTACATAGGCATCACGTCCAAGATTAGTAGACCGTCTCCTGCCTGCATCTACTACTATTACTCCACACATCGACCGCTATCCAGCATGCATCTAGTGTATTAACTTCATGGAGAAATGGAGTGATGCAATAAGAACGAAGACATGATGTAGACAAGATCTATCTATGTAGAGATAGACCCCATCATTGTATCCTTAGTAGCAACATACATACGTGTTGGTTTCCCTTCTGTCACTGGGATCAAGCACCGTAAGATCGAACCCACTACAAAGTACCTCTTCCCATTGCAAGATAAATAGATCAAGTTGGCCAAACAAAACCCAAATATCGGAGAATAAATACGAGGCTATAGGCAATCATGCATAAAAGGGATCAAAGAAACTCAAATATTTTCATGGATATAGAAAGATAGATCTGATCATAAACTCAAAGTTCATCGGATCCCAACAAACACACCACAAAAGAGTTACATCATATGGATCTCCAAGAGACCATTGTATTGAGAATCAAGAGAGAGAGAGAGAGAGAGTAAGCCATCTAGCTACTAACTATGGACCCGAAGGTCTACAAAGAACTACTTACGCATCATTGGAGCGGCACGAATGGAGCTCGTGAACCCCATCCGAGATGGTGTCTAGATTGGATCTGGTGGTTCTGGACTCTGTGGTGGCTGGATCAATATTTCGTTGACTCCCCTAGGGTTTCTGGAATATTGGGGTATTTATAGAGCAAAGAGGCGGTCTGGGGGTCAATCGAGGTGGGCACAACCCACCAGGGCACGCTTGGGCCTCCTGGCGCGCCCTGGTGGGTTGTGCTCTCCTCGGAGCACCCCCTAGGCCCAACTAGGTTCCATTATGTTCCTTATGGTCCAAAAAAATCTCCGTAAAGTTTCATGGCATTTGGACTCCGTTTGGTATTGATTTTCTGCAATGTAAAAAAACATGGAAAATAGCAACTGACACTTGGCACTATGTCAATAGGTTAGTACCAAAAAATGATATAAAATGACTATAAAATTATTGTATAACATCCAATATTGAGTATATAACAGCATGGAACAATCAAAAAATATAGATACGTTGGAGACGTATCAAGTACCCATCATAACTCTCATCCCTTGCATTACATTATTCTCCATTCGCCTCTTGTTTTCCTCTTCCCCACTTCTAAAACAATTTTCGAAAAGATTTTCCTTTTCTTCCGCCATTCTCTTGTTTGCCTAAGCCCATATTTCTATCGCTATGGCTGACCTAAAAAGGGCTAAAGGTTTTCTCCCGAGTTTTAATACTTTGGACAGCCCCTCTGTCCTTTCTAAGCTCATAAATAATGATGCTACGAAAAGACCTTATGATGTTGTTAAGGAAAGTCTAAACAATTTTGATGAAGATGATCCCGAAATCTTTCGTTATTTACTCGATGAATCTTTAAAGGATGCTTGGGATAGACTATTGAGGATTCAAGCTAGCCATGTGCCTCAACACCATATTAAGATATACTTGAAAAGCTTTTATGTTGGTTTGCCTCTTTCTTTTAAACAAGTTTTGGATTCTATGTTTGAAAACGGTTTTCTTGTAGGAGATGCCTTTGATACTTATGAAAAAATGAAAACCATATTTGGGCACTTCAAAGGTGAAACTGTTGAATCAACTGCTCTTATGTGCTTTTATCAAACTGAAATAATCAAAGAGATGAAGGCTAGTTTAGATGCAAATTTTCGTAATGTGCTTAATATTTCTTCTACTATTAATGGCCATGTGCTTTCAAAAAATAGAAACATAAATGCTATGGATAATAAATTCTCTCTCTACTTCCAAAAGGGGGAAGATGACAATACCTAGATCTATTCATGTTTTTATGCCTAGCTAAGGGCGTTAAACAATAGGGGTTGTTGGGAGGCAACCCAGTTTTATTTTTGTTCTTGCTTTTTAGTTCCTGTTTTGCAATAAGTAATTCATCTAGCCTCTGGTTAGATGTGGTTTTTGTGTTTCAATTAGTGTTTGTTCCAAGTAAGACCTTTAGGATGGCTTACAGTGATAGTTGATTTGATCTTGCTAAAAACAAAAACTTTTGCTCTAAGGAAAACAATTCTCATTTTTAACAGAAGCCTGGTAAAATACTAATTCGTTTTGCAGAAGATTAATAGACAAATTGCCCATGTTTTCCTAAATTTTCATAATTTTTGGAGTTACAGAAGTATTCGGGAGTTACAGATTACTACAAAATGTTCTGCTTTTAGTCAGATTCTGTTTTCTATGTGTTGTTTACTTATTTTGATGATTCTATGGTTAGTATCGGGGGTATGAACCATGGAAAAGTTGGAATAAAGTTGATATTACACCAATATAAATAAAGAATGATTTCACAACAGTACCAAAAGTGGTGATTTGTTTTCTTATACTAACGGAGCTTACGAGATTTTCTGTTGAGTTTTGTGTTGTGAAGTTTTCAAGTTTTGGGTAAGGATTTGATGGACTGTGGAATAAGGGGTGGCAATAGCCTAAGCTTGGGGATGCCCAAGGCACCCCAAGGTAATATTAAAGGAAAACCAAGAGCCTAAGCTTGAGGATGCCCCGAAAGGCATCCCCTCTTTCTTCTTCGTCTTTCGGTAACTTTACTTGAGGCTATATTTTTATTCACCACATGATATGTGTTTTTCTTGGAGCATCTTGTATGATTTGAGTCTTACTTTTTAGTTTGACACAATCATCCTTGATTTACACACCTTTTGAGAGGGACACGCATGAATCGTGATTTATTAGAATACTCTATATGTGCTTCACTTATATCTTTTGAGCTAGGCAATTTTGCTCTAGTGTTTCACTTATATCTTTCTAGAGCATGGTGGTGTCTTTATTTTATAGAAATTATTGAACTCTCATGCTTCACTTATATTATTTTGAGAGTCTCTAAACATCATGGTAATTTGCTTTGGTTATAAATTTAGTCCTAATATGATAGGCATCCAAGAGGGGTATAATAAAAACTTTCATATAAAGTGCACTGAATACTATAAGAAGTTTGATTCTTTATGATTGTTTTGAGATATAAATATGGTGATATTAGAGTCTTCCTAGTGAGTAATTGTGGATTGTAGAAATACTTGTGTTAAAGTTTGTGATTCCCGTAGCATGCACGTATGGTGAACCATTATGTGATGAAGTCAGAGCATGATTTATTTATTGATTGTCTTCCTTATGAGTGGCAGTCGGGGACGAGCAATGGTCTTTTCCTACCAATATATACCCCTAGGAGAATGCGCGTAGTACTTCGTTTCGATAAATAATAGATTTTTGCAATAAGTATGTGAGTTCTTTACGACTAATAATGAGTCCCTGGATTATACGCACTCTCACCCTTCCACCATTGCTAGCCTCTCTAGTGCCGCGCACCTTTCGCCGGTACCATGCACCCACCATATACCTTCCTCAAAACATCCACCATACCTACCTATAATGGCATTTCCATAGCCATTCCAAGATATATTGCCATGCAACTTTCCACCATTCTGTTTATTATGACACGCTTCATCATTGCCATATTGCTTTGCATGATCATGTAGTTGACATCGTATTTGTGGCTAAGCCACCGATCATAATTCTTTCATACATGTCACTCTTGATTCATTGCACATCCCGGTACACCGCCGGAGGCATTCATATAGAGTCATATTTTGTTCTAAGTATCGAGTTGTAATTCTTGAGTTGTAAGTAAATAAAAGTGTGATGATCTTCATTATTAGAGCATTGTCCCATGTGAGGAAAGGATGATGGAGACTATGATTCCCCCACAAGTTGGGATGAGACTCCGGACAAAAAAAATAGGAGGCCAAAAAAATGAGAGAAGGCCCAAACAAAAAAATGAGAGAAAAGAGAGAAGGGGCAATGCTACTATCCTTTTACCACACTTGTGCTTCAAAGTAGCACCATGATCTTCATGATAGAGAGTCTCATATGTTGTCACTTTCAAATACTAGTGAGAATGTTTCATCATAGAACATGGCTTGTATATTCCAATGATGGGCTTCCCCAAATTGCCCTACATCTTCATGAGCAAGCGAGTTGGATGCACACCCACTTAGTTTTCTTTTGAGCTTTCATAAACTGATAGCTCTAATGCATCCATTGCATGGCAATCCCTACTCACTCACATTGATATCTATTGATGGGCATCTCGATAGCCCGTTGATACGCCTAGTTGATGTGAGACTATATTCTTCATTTTTGTCTTCTCCACAACCACCATATTATATTCCACCTATAGTGTTATGTCCATGGCTCACACTCATGCACTACAAAAAAAGACACATCCATGACATTTTGGGCCGAACGGTTTTTTTCTATCATACTTATGACACTTCTATGATAATAATTGTGACAAAACCCGGTATCATCATAGATGTGGTGGGGTCCTATTTCTATGACAAAAAATCATGACAAAAATGGGTTTTTCGTCCTGGGCGGGCCGGAGATGCAGTTGCATGACATTCTTTGGGTCGTCCATGATGTGAAAAACCGTGGTAGAAGCGAGGGCGAGGAAAATATCAAGGAGTTCACGGTTACGGTGGGTGGTCGGGGCCGAGCGATGCGCGCTTCTCTCATACGTATGCACGTGTGTGCGAGGTGTTGGGCTCTAACTGAACCCGAGCGAGGTGTTCCGCTCTAACTGTACCTGAGCGATTGCACTGGAGGCTACACGTTACTGAACTCGGGCGATCAATCGATCCCTTGCTGTTAATTGAACCCGAGCGATTCCTTCGCTACAGCTGCCAACCGAAGCCGATCGAACACTGTTGCCTCCTTCCCTTGATGAAAAGTGAGTGTTGTTGAGGGGGTTTAAATGAACAGTTCCCGGGGGGTGGTTGGATGAACAGGACCCCGTGGTAGTAGTGGTCGTTGCTGCTGGATGAACAGTACCCTGATCGATCGAGCCGGTGGATGAATAGGACCCCGTGGAGGGCTGGATGAACAGGACCCAGTGGAGGGATGGATGAATAGTAGCCGGTGGAGGGCTGGATGAACAGTAGCCCTTGGAGGGGTAGTTGAACAGGACCCCATGGAGAGGGCTGGCTGAACAGTAGCCGGTGGAGGAGCGGCGGAGGCTGGAAGAACAGGAGCCCATGGATGAACAGTCACAGGTGGAGCCTGGAGGAGGTCGACGGTGGACGAACAGGAGCCCGTGGAGGAAGTCGATGGTGGATGAACAGTAGCCCGTGGAGGCAGTCGACGGTGGAGATGAACAGTATCCCATGGAGTCCCGTTTTGCGGTATGCCACACCCCTCCCGATGAACAGGACCCCCGTTTCGACCGTAGTGCTCCAACACAAATCTGTTTCCTCCGTTTTGCGGTACGCCACACCCCTCCCGATCAACAGGACCCCGTTTCGACCGTAGGATGTCCGTTTCTTCCGTTTTGTGGTACGCCAAACCCCTCCAAATGAACATGATCCCGTTTCGACCCTGGCCGATCGAACACAAGGTTGTTTCCCCCGTTCTGTGATACACCAGACCTCGTTTCCATCGGCTATTCCATCCAAGCCGGTTCGCTCCCGATGAACTCGACACATTCCGTTGCCTCCCCATGAACACGACGACGACGTAGTTTCTCCATTCTGACCTAGCCATGTACACTAGCCATGGCCGTACGTATGCGCGAGTAGGCGTTCGAGACCCCGCTCGTATGTATGTACGTGTCTGTATTTTCTTTCTCGCACCCTGGTCGCTATACGTACGTGTACATGCTACGTGCGCGCATCTACTACTACACATGTGCACCTCTACTACGACGCGTGCCCTTCCTTACACAGCCACGGTTCATCGCTGCATCCTACAGACAGACCGATCGTATGGATGTACACATTTGCGACCAGAATGACAATGCTATGTACGCTTTGACCAGGTGGGTCCCGACTGTCAGGCACTTCCTTCCATGCGAGGGTGTAGCTAGTGGTGAAGGAAATATGCCCTAGAGGCAATAATAAAGTTGTTATTTATATTTCCTTATATCATGATAAATGTTTATTATTCATGCTAGAATTGTATTAACCGAAAACTTAGTACATGTGTGAATACATAGACAAACAGAGTGTCACTAGTTTGCCTCTACTTGACTAGCTCATTGAATCAATGATGGTTATGTTTCCTAACCATAGACATGAGTTGTCATTTGATTAACGGGATCACATCATTAGAGAATGATGTGATTGACTTGACCCATCCATTAGCTTAGCATGATGATCGTTTAGTTTGTTGCTATTGCTTTCTCCATAACTATACATGTTCCTACGACTATGAGATCATGCAACTCCCGAATACCGGAGGAACACTTTGTGTGCTACCAAACGTCACAACGTAACTAGGTGATTATAAAGGTGCTCTACAGGTGTCTCCGATGGTGTTTGTTGAGTTGGCATGGATCAAGATTATGCGGTTTGACCGATAAAGATCTTTGTAGAATATGTAGGAACCAATATGAGCATCCAGGTTACGCTATTGGTTATTGACCGGAGACATGTCTCGGTCATGTCTACATAGTTCTCTAACCCATAGGGTCCGCACACTTAACATTCGGTGACGATCGTTATTACGAGTTTATGTGTTTTGATGTACCGAAGGTAGTTCGGAGTCCCAGATTTGATCACGGACATGTCAAGGAGTCTCGAAATGGTCGAGACATAAAGATCGATATATTGGAAGCCTATGTTTAGCCAACGGAATGGTTCCGGGTGAAATGGGGAGTATACCGGAGCACCGGGAGGTTATCGGAACCCCCCGGGAGGTATATGGGCCTTATTGTGCCTTAGTGGAATAGAGGGAAAAGGAGCAAAGGAGGGGATGCCCCCCCAAGCCCAATCCGAATTGGGAGGGGGTCGGCCCCCCTTTCCTTCCTTCTTCCTCCTCCTTCCTTCTCTCCTAGAACCAACAAAGGGAAGGGGGGAATCCTACTCCCGGTGGGAGTAGGACTCCCTTGGGGCACGCCTAGAGAGGCCGTCCCCCCCCCTCCTCCACTCCTTTATATACAGGGGAGGGGGCACCCCATGGACACACAAGTTAATCATTGATCTTTAGCCATGTGCGGTGCCCCCTCCACCATAATCCACCTCGGTAATATCATAGCGGTGCTTAGGCGAAGCCCTGTTCCGGTAGCAACATCATCACCGTCATCACGTCGTCGTGCTGACGAAGCTCTCCCTCGAATCTCTACTGGATCATGAGTTTGTGTGACGTCACCAAGCCGAATGTGTGCAGATCACGGAGGTGTCGTATCTTTGGTACTAGATCGGTCGATCGTGAAGACGTATGACTACATCAACCGCATTGTCATAACGCTTCCACTTATGGTCTACGAGGGTACGTAGATGATACTCTCCCCTCTCATTGCTATGCATCACCATGATCTTGTGTGTGTGTAGGATTTTTTTTGAAATTACTGCGTTACCCAACAGTGGTATCAGAGCCAGGTTTACGTGTAGATGTTATATGCACGAGTAGAACACAAAGGAGTTGTGGGCGTGGGTATATACATATTGCTTGTCATCACTAGTTGATTCTTGATTCAACGGCATTGTTGGATGAAGCGGCCTAGACCGACATTACGTGTACGCTTACGCGAGACTGGTTCTACCGACGTGCTTCACACACAGGTGGCTAGTGGGTGTCTGTATCGCCAGCTTTAGTTGAATTGGATTCAATGAATATGATTCTTTATGAAGATCAAAAGGAAATCACTATACCGTGTTGTGGTTTTTTGATGCGTAGGTAAGAACGGTTCTTGCTCAGCGCGTAGCAGCCACGTAAAACTTGCAACAACAAAGTAGAGGACGTCTAACTTGTTTTTGCAGGGCATGTTGTGATGTGATATGGTCAAGACATGATGCTAAATTTTGTTGTATGAGATGATCATGTTTTGTAACACAGTTATCGGCAACTGGCAGGAGCCATATGGTTGTCGCTTTATTGTATGAAATGCAATCGCCATGCAATTTCTTTACTTTACCACTAAGCGGTAGCGATAGTCGTAGAAGCAATAGTTGGCGAGACGACAACAATGCTTCGATGGAGATCAAGGTGTCAAGCTGGTGACAATGGTGATCATGACGGTGCTTTGGAGATGGAGATCAAAGGCACAAGATGATGATGGCCATATCATATCACTTATATTGATTGCATGTGATGTTTATCCTTTATGCATCTTATTTTTCTTTGTTCAGCGGTAGCATTATAGGATGATCTTTCACTAAACTTCAAGGTATAAGTGTTCTCCCTGAGTATGCACCGTTGCTACAGTTTGTCGTGGCAAGACACCACGTGATGATCGGGTGTGATAAGCTCTACGTTCACATACAACGGGTGCAAGCCAGTTTTGCACATGCGGAATACTCGGGTTAAACTTGATGATCCTAGCATATGCAGATATGGCCTTGGAACACTGGAGAGCGTGAATCATATAGTAGATAGGAGCAACATAGTGATGTTCACCATTGAAAACTACTCCATCTCACGTGATGATCGGACATGGTTAAGTTGATATGGATCACGTGATCACTTAGATGATTAGAGAGATGTCTATCTAAGTGGGAGTTCTTAAGTAATTTGATTAATTGAACTTTAATTTATCATGAACTTAGTACCTGATAGTATTTTGCTTGTCTATGTTGTTGTAGACAGAGGGCATGTGCTGTTGTTCCGTTGAATTTTAATGTGTTCCTAGATAAAGCTAAGTTGAAAGATGATGGTAGCAACTACACGGACTGGGTCCGTAACTTGAGGATTATACTCATTGCTGCATAGAAGAATTACGTCCTGTTAGCACCGCTAGGTGACAAACCCGCTGCAGGAGCAACGCGAGATGTTATGAACACTTGGCAGAGCAAAGATGATGACTACTCGATAGTTCAGTGTGCCATGCATTACGAGTTAGAACCGGGACTTCAACGACGTTCTGAACGTCATGGAGCATATGAGATGTTCCAGGAGTTGAAGTTAATATTTCAAGCAAATCCCGGATTGAGAGATATGTAGTCCCCAATGAGTTCTACAGCTGCAAGATGGAGGAGAATAGTTCTTTCAGTGAACATATACTCGGAATATCTAGGTACCACAACCACTTGACTCAACTGGGAGTAGGGATGAAAATGGAGTGGAAATTTTCCGTTTTTCCGGTGGAAAAATGGAAATGAAGAGGAAATATGAAAACAGAAACGGAAATTTGCAAAATGGAAGTGGAAATGGATTTTTTATGCGGAAACGGAAACAAAAACGGAACGGCGTTTTCCGGTGGAACATGCATGGAAACTGAACTTTCCGTTTCCGTGAATATGGAATTTTTGTTTTTACTATAGACCTATAGCTTCTTTGTAGCCCAACCACCAAAGAGAACACAATGACACAATTAGTAGAATGGATCTGAGGAGCAACTTCTACTACCACACATGTACTCAGCTTGACCCTATACACAATTGTCCGGTACTACTACAATACTATGCTAAGTTGCTAACATAATGATATTATTTTCTATCCATGTTAACAACTCATAAAATTTGTTTGTTTTTGTGTGTATTTCTCTATGATTCAAGGGGGTTTTAAGTTCTGATCAATTCCTATTTGTGTTTCCGTATCTGCTTTGTATTCGCTCCGTGTCCGTTTCCGGTAGTATTTGTTTCCGTATTAATTTCCGGAGTTTCTATATTCATTTATGCTTCTGCAAAAAAATGTGAAAACAAATAGGATAGCACTTAGTTCCGTCCGTTTCCGCTCCGTTTTCATCCCTAACTGGGAGTTAATCTTCCTGATGATAATGTCATCGACAGAGTTCTTCAATCACTGCCACCAAGCTACAATAGCTTCGTGATGAACTATAATATGCAAGCGATGGATAAGACGATTCCTGAGCTCTTCGCAATGCTCAAGGTTGTGGAGGCAGAAATCAAGAAAGAGCATCAAGTGTTGATGGTCAACAAGACCACCAGTTTCAAGAAAAAGGGTAAAGGGAAGAAGGGGAACTTCAAAAAGAATAGCAAGCCAGTTGTTGCTCAAGTGAAGAAACCCAAGTCTGGACCTAAGCATGAGACTGAGTTCTTCTACTGCAAAGGAACTGGTCACTGGAAGCGGAACTGCCCCAAGTATTTGGCGGAGAAGAAGGATGGCAAAGTGAAAGGTATATTTGATATACATGTTATTGATGTGTACCTTACTAATGCTCACAGTAGTGCCTGGGTATTTGATACTGGTTCAGTTGCTAACATTTGCAACTCGAAACAGGGGCTACAGATTAAGCGAATATTGGCTCAGGATGAGGTGACGATGCGCGTGGGAAATGGTTCCAAAGTCGACGTGATCGCTGTCGGCACGCTACCTCTACATCTACCTTCGGGATTAGTTTTAGACCTGAATAATTGTTATTTGGTGCCAGCATTGAGCATGAACATTATATTTGGACCTTGTTTAATGCGGGACGGTTATTCATTTAAATCGGAGAATAATGGTTGTTCTATTTGTATGAGTAATATCTTTTATGGTCATGCACCCTTGATGAGTGGCCTACTTTTACTAAATCTTGATAGTAGTGATACACATGTTCATAGTATTGAAGCCAAAAGATGCAGAGTTGATAATGATAGTGCAACTTATTTGTGGCACTGTCGTTTAGGTCATATTGGTGTAAAGCGCATGAAGAAACTCCATTCTGATGGACTTCTGGAATCACTTGATTATGAATCACTTGGTACTTGTGAACCATGCCTCATGGGCAAGATGACTAAAACTCCATTCTCTGGAACAATGGAGCGGGCAACCAAGTTATTGGAAATCATACATACTGATGTATGTGGTCCTATGAACATTGAAGCTCGTGGTGGATATCATTATTTTCTCACCTTCACAGATGATTTGAGCAGATATGGGTATATCTACTTGATGAAACATAAGTCTGAAACATTTGAAAAGTTCAAAGAATTTCAGAGTGAAGTGGAAAATCATCATAACAAGAAAATCAAGTTTCTACGATTTGATCGTGGAGGTGAGTATTTGAGTTATGAGTTTGGACTTCATTTGAAACAATGTGGAATATTTTTGAAACTCACGCGACCTGGAACACCACAACATAATTGTGTGTCCGAACGTCGTAACCGCACTTTATTAGATATGGTGTTATCTATGATGTCTCTCACTGATTTACCACTATAGTTTTGGGGTTATGCTTTAGAGACGGCTGCATTCACGTTAAATAGGGCACCATCTAAATCCGTCGAGACGACACCTTATGAACTATGGTTTGGCAAGAAACCCAAGTTGTCGTTTCTTAAAGTTTGGGGCTGTAATGCTTATGTGAAAAAGCTTCAACCTGATAAGCTCGAACCCAAATCGGAGAAATGTGTCTTCATAGGATACCCAAATGAGACTGTTGGGTACACCTCCTATCACAGATCTAAGAATGAATCCTTTCTAGAGAAGGAGTTTCTCTCGAAAGAAGTGAGTGGGAGGAAAGTAGAACTTGACGAGGTAATTGTACCTTATCCCTTATTGGAAAGTAGTTCATCACTGAAATCAGTTAAAGTGATTCCTACACCAGTAAGTGAGGAAGCTAATGATGATGATCATGAAATTTCTGATCAAGTTACTACCGAACCTCGTAGGTCAACCAGAGTAAGATCCGCACCAGAGTGGTATGGTAATCCTGTTCTGGAAGTCATGTTACTTGACCATGACGAACCTACGAACTACGAGGAAGCGATGATGAGCCCAGATTCCACAAAATGTCTTGAGGCCATGAAATCTGAGATGGGGTCCATGTATGAGAACAAAGTATGGACTTCGGTTGACTTACCCAATGATCGGTAGGCCATAGAGAATAAATGGATTTTCAAGAATAAGACTGACGCTGACGGTAATGTTACTGCCTACAAAGCTCAACTTGTTGCAAAAGGTTTTCGACAAGCTCAAGGAGTTGACTACGATGACACCTTCTCACCCATAGCGATGCTTAAGTCCGTCCGAATCATGTTAGCAATTGCCGCATTTATGATTATGAAATTTGGAAAATGGATGTCAAAACTCCTTTTCTTAATGGATACCTTAAAGAAGAGTTGTATATGATGCAACTAGAAGGTTTTGTCGATCCAAAAGGTCCTAACAAAGTGTGCAAGCTCCAGTGATCCATTTATGGACTGGTGCAAGCCTCTCAGAGTTGGAATATACGCTTTGATAGTGTGATCAAAGCATATGGTTTTATACAGACTTTTGGAGAAGCCTGTATTTACAAGAAAGTGAGTGGGAGCCCTGTAGCATTTCAGATATTATATGTGGATGACATATTGTTGATCGGGAATGATACAGAATTTCTGAATAGCATAAAAGGATACTTGAATAAGAATTTTTCAATGAAAGACGTCGGTGAAGCTGCTTATATATTGGGCATCAAGATCTATAGAGATAGATCAAGACGCTTGATTGGACTTTCACAAAGCACATACCTTGATAAAGTTTTGAAGAAGTTAAAAATAGATCAGGCAAAGAAAGGGTTCTTGCCTGTATTACAAGGTGTGAAGTTGAGTCAGACTCAATGCCAACCACTGCAGAAGATAGAGAGAAAATGAATGGTGTTCCCTATGCTTCAGCCATAGGCTCTATCATGTATGCAATGTTGTGTACCAGACCTGATGTGTGCCTTGCTATAAGTTTAGCAGGGGGTACCAAAGTAATCCAGGAGTGGATCACTGGACAACGGTCAAGAATATCGTGGAATACCTGAAAAGGACTAAGGATATGTTTCTCGTATATGGAGGTGACAAAGAGCTCATCATAAACAGTTACGTTGATGCAAGCTTTGACACTCATCCGGATGACTCTTAAGTCACAAACTGGATACATGTTTTAATTAAATGGTGGGGTTGTCAGTTTGGTGCAGTTCCAAGCAGAACGTTGTGGTGGGATCTACATGTGAAGCGGAATACATAGCTGCTTCAGAAGCAGCAAATGAAGGAGTCTGGATGAAGGAGTTCATATCCGATCTAGGTGTCATACCTAGTGCATCGGGTCCAATGAATATCTTTTGTGACAATACTGGTGCAATTGCCTTGGCAAAGGAATCCATATTTCACAAGAGAACCAAGCACATCAAGAGACGCTTCAATTCCATCCGCGATCAAGTCAAGGAGGGATACATAGAGATTTGCGAAATACATATGGATCTGAATGTTGCAGACCTGTTGACTAAGCCTCTCTCACGAGCAAAACATGATCAGCACCAAGACTCCAATGGTGTTAGAATCATTACAATGTAATCTAGATTATTGACTCTAGTGCAAGTGGGGGACTGAAGGAAATATTCCCTAGAGGCAATAATAAAGTTGTTATTTATATTTCCTTATATCATGATAAATGTTTATTATTCATGCTAGAATTGTATTAACTGCAAACTTAGTGCATGTGTGAATACATAGACAAACAGAGTGTCACTAGTTTGCCTCTACTTGACTAGCTCGTTGAATCAATGATGGTTATGTTTCCTAACCATAGACATGAGTTGTCATTTGATTAATGGGATCACATCATTAGAGGATGATGTGATTGACTTGACCCATACGTTAGCTTAGCACGATGATCGTTTAGTTTGTTCCTATTGCTTTCTCCATAACTATACATGTTCCTATGACTATGAGATCATGCAAATCCCGAATACCGGAGGAACACTTTGTGTGCTACCAAACGTCACAACATAACTGGGTGGTTATAAAGGTGCTCTACATGTGTCTCCGATGGTGTTTGTTGAGTTGGCATGGATCAAGATTAGGATTTGTCACTCCGATTGTCGGAGAGGTATCTCTGGGCCCTCTCGGTAATGTACACCACAATAAGCCTTGCAAGCAATGTAGCTAATGGGTTAGTTAAGGGATGTAGCATTACGAAACGAGTAAAGAGACTTTCCGGTAACGAGACTGAACAAGGTATTGAGATACCGACGATCGGATCTCGGACAAGTAACATTCCGATGACAAAGGGAACAACATATATCATTATGCGGTTTGACCAATAAAGATCTTCCTAGAATATGTAGGAACCAATATGAGCATCCAGGTTCCACTATTGGTTATTGACCGTAGACATGTCTCGGTCATGTCTACATAGTTCTCGGACCCGTAGGGTCTGCATGCTTAACGTTCGGTGACGATCAGTATTATGAGTTTATGTGTTTTGATGTACCAAAGGTAGTTCAAAGTCTCGGACATGATCACGGACATGACGAAGAGTCTTGAAATGGTCGAGACATAAAGATCGATATATTGGAAGCATATGTTTGGACATCGGAATGGTTTCGGGTGAAATCGGGAGTATCCCGGAGCACCGTGAGGTTACCGGAACCCCCCGGGAGGTATATGGGCCTTATTGGGCCTTAGTGGAAGAGAGGAAAAAGGAGCAAATGAGGGCCCCCCCCAAGCCCAATCCGAATTTGGAGCGGGGCGGCGGCCCCTTTCCTTCCTTCTTCCTCCTCATTCCTTCTCTCCTAGAACCAACAAAGGGAAGGGGGGAATCCTACTCCCGGTGGGAGTAGGACTCCCTTGGGGCATGCCTAGAGAGGCCGGCCCCCTTCCCCTCCTCCACTCCTTTATATACGGGGTAGGGGGCACCCCATGGACACACAATTTCATCATTGATCTTTAGCCGTGTGTGGTGCCCCCCTCCACCATAATCCACCTCGGTAATATCGTAGTGGTGCTTAGGCGAAGCCCTGTTCCGGTAGAAACATCATCACCGTCATCATGTCGTCGTGCTGACGAAGCTCTCCCTCGAAGCTCTACTAGATCGTGAGTACGTGGGACGTCACCGAGCCAAACGTGTGCAGATCACGGAGGTGCCGTATCTTTGGTACTAGATCGGTCGATCATGAAGACGTACGACTACATCAACCGCATTTTCATAATGCTTCCACTTACGGTCTACGAGGATACATAGACGATACTCTCCCCTCTTGTTGCTATGCATCACCATGATCTTGCGTGTGTGTAGGAATTTTTTTGAAATTACTGCGTTACCCAAAAGGTGGGTCCCAGCAGTCAGGGGGGAAACATTTTTTTCATGAAATACGGTGGCCTGTCCGGTGGGTCCCTGCTGTGAGGTGGAGGAATCATTATTTTCCGTGTAATAAGGAGGCACTTCCTTGCTGCGGTCGTGGACCCAGTTGTCAGCCTTTCCACGTACAGTACTCTTCCGATGGAAGTCGTTCCTTGACCACGTTGACCACGTCGCGCCGAGAGCACCAGGGCGGTGGATGACAGCGAGGCCTAGGAAGGGACGACGCGGAGCCAGGGAAGACACAACAGTGGATGCCCACGCGGAGAGGAGTACGAGGGTTCACTAGTTCGGCTTCGGTGTGAGGCTGCCATCGCTGCAGAATAACAGGGGGTGTGGGTGAGTGGAGGGATGGCCTGGCCAGCTGTGGGAGTAGTAGGGGCGATGAGGCCTCCGCGGCAGCACAGCCGGCCACGGGAGGCAGGAGCAGGCGGCACGACCGGCGCTGCTTTGGGTGGCTGGAGCGAGAAGACCAGAGGTTGAAGAAGCACTACGGCCGTTGGATGGACATCATACGGTCACTAGAGCTAGAATCGTTCATATTGACTAAGTTGACAAAGCCCTCCGTCCCCGTCAACTAAGTAGGCCGAAGTTAGCCTCCCACTATGTTGGGTCCCAGCTAGCAGGGGGAGTATTCATTTTTTTGTGCGTAATAAGGAGGCACTTCCTTGCGTGAAAAGATATAGCTGGTGGGTCCAACCTGTCAGCGGGGGGGGGGGGGGGACGTTTTTTCGCGAAATACAGAGGCCCTTCCAGTGGGTCCCAGATGTCATGTGGAGGAATCATTATTTTGCGCGTAATAAGGAGGTATTTCCTTATGTGCGGTCGTGGACCCAGTTGTCAACCTCTCCATGTACAGTCCATGTCTGATGGATGTGGTTCGTTGACCACGATGACCATGCCGCGCCAAGAGCACCAGGGCGGTGGACGACTGTGAGGCCTAGGAAGGGAACGACACGGAGCCGGGGAAGACTCCGCAGTGGTTGCCCACGCGGTGGGGAGTACGAGGGTTTACTGGTCCGGCAGCCATCGCTGGAAAATAATAGGAGGTGTGGGTGAGTAGAGGAATGGCATGGTGATGACCCACAAGTATAGGGGATCTATCTAGTCCTTTCGATAAGTAAGACTGTTGACCCAACGAGGACCGGAAGGAAATGATAAGCGGTTTTCAGCAAGGTATTCTCTGCAAGCACTGAAATTATAGGTAACAGATAGTTTTGTGATAAGATAATTTGTAACGAGCAACAAGTAAAGTAAATAAAGTGCACAAAGGTGGCCCAATCCTTTTTGTAGCAAAGGACAAGCCTGGACAAATTATTATATAGAGAAAAGCGCTCCTGAGGACACATGGGAATTATCGTCAAGCTAGGTTTCATCACGATCATATGATTCATGTTCGGTACTTTGATAATTTGGTATGTGGGTGGACCGGTGCTTGGGCGCTGTCCTTACTTGGAAAAGCATCCCACTTATGATTAACCTTTATTCCAAGCATCCGCAACTACAACAAAAGTATTAAGGTAAACCTAACCATAGCATGAAACATATGGATCCAAATCAACCCCTTATGAAGCAATGCATAAACTAGGGTTTAAGCTTCTGTCACTCTAGCAACCCATCATCTACTTATTACTTCCCAATGCCTTCCTCTAGGCCCAAATAATGGTGAAGTGTCATGTAGTCGACGTTCACATAACACCACTAGAGGAGAAACAACATACATCTCATCAAAATATCGAACGAATACCAAATTCACATGACTACTAATAGCAAGACTTCTCCCATGTCCTCAGGAACAAACATAACTACTCACAAAGCATATTCATGTTCATAATCAGAGGGGTATTAATATGCATGTAGGATCTAAACATATGATCTTCCACCAAATAAACCAACTAGCATCAACTACAAGGAGTAATCAACACTACTAGCAACCCACAGGTACCAATCCTAGACTTAGAGACAAGAATTGGGTACAAGAGATGAACTAGTGTTTGAGAGTAGATGGTGCTGGTGAACATGTTGATGGAGATTGACCCCCTCCCGATGAGAGGATCGTTGGTGATGATGATGGTGATGATTTCCCCCTCCCGAAGGGAAGTGTCCCCGGCAGAACAGCTCCGCCAGAGCCCTACATTGGTTCTGCCAAGGTTCCGCCTCGTGGCGGCGGAGTCTCGTCCCGAAAGCTTTCTTATGATTTTTTTCCTCAACGAAAGACTCCATATAGCAGAATATGGGCATCAGAGGGCCACTGGGGGCCCACTAGGCAGGGGGCGCGCCCAGGGGGTAGGGCGCGCCCCCCACCCTCGTGGCCAGGGTGTGGCCCCCCTCGGGAACTTCTTGCGCTCAGTATTTTTTATATATTCTGAAAATGACTTTCGTGAAGTTTTAGGACTTTTGGAGCTGTGCAGAATAGGTCTCTAATATTTGCTCCTTTTCCAGCCCAGAATCCCAGCTGTCGGCATTCTCCCTCTTTATGTAAACCTTGTAAAATAAGAGAGAATAGGCATAAGTATTGTGACATAATGTGTACTAACAGCCCATAATGCAATAAATATCGATATAAAAGCATGATGCAAATGGACGTATCAACTCCGCCAAGCTTAGACCTCGGTTGTCCTCAAGCGAAAGCCGAAATCAAAAAATATGTCCACATGTTTAGAGATAGAGGTGTCGATAAAAATAAAATGCGGACATGAGGGCATCATGATCATTCTTAGAACAACAATTTATATAATTCTTGTCATATGATCTCTTATGCAAGAGTAACAATTCAATCACAATTTCAAGTGTGAATCATAAACTTCATTGAAAACTAACAAACTATAATCTCAGTCATTGGAGCAATTGCAATTTATCCTAACATAGGAAAGAGTCAATATAAGAACTTTTCAGCAAGTCCACATACTCAACTATCATATAGTCTTTCACAATTGCTAACACTCACGCAATACTTATGGGTATGGAGTTTAAGCGGACACAGAGAAAGATAGGGGCTTATAGTTTTGCATCCCAATGTTTTACCTCAAGGGTAATGTCAACAATAATAGTTCATGAAAACTCACATCCAAATAGCCATAAATACTAGGATCTTTCCAACATGTTGTGCTTGCCAAAAGATAAAATGTAAAAAGGAAGGGTGAAGATCACCATGACTCTTATGTAAGATAGGAGATAAAAGTAAAAGATAGGCCCTTCGCAGAGGGAAGCAGAGGTTGTCATGCGCTTTTACGGTTGGATGCACAAAATCTTAATGCGAAAGAATGTCACTTTATATTGCCACTTGTGATATGTACCTTTATTATGCAGTCTGTCACTTTTATTTCTTCCGTATCACACGGTCGTATAAAGCTTATTTTCTCCCACACTAATAAGTCATACATATTTAGAGGGCAATTTTTATTGCTTGCACCGATGACAACTTACTTGAGGGATCTTACTCAAGCCATAGGTAGGTATGGTGGACTCTCTTGGCAAAACTAGTTTAACGGTGTTTGGAAGCATAAGTAGTATCTCAACTTGGTGCAAAGAATTTGGCTAGCATGACTAGGAAAGGCAAGCTCAATCATGTTGGATGATCCATGACAATATAATTTATCTTAGATGTAAGAAAACATAACCCATTACGTTGTCTTCCTTGTCCAACATCAACTCTTTAGCATGTTATATTTTAATGAGTGCTCACAATCATAAAAGATGTCCAAGATTGTGTATTTATATGTGAAGACCTCTCTTTCTTTATTACTTCCTATTAATTGCAACGATGACCAAAACTATGTTTGTCAACTCTCAACAACTTTTATCCATCATACTCTTTCTATGTGAGCTCATTACTCTCCATAAGATCCATATGATCTCTTTGTTTCTTTTTACTCTTTCTCTTTTATTTTATTCACTCAATATCATGGCAAAATAATCAAGCCCTTGACTCAACACTAATATTTATTATATATAGCTCACGAACTCGATTACATAGAAGGATCATAAAGCAAAACTCACAACTAGATCATACTAAAACTTTTATGCTACTAGATCAAGATATTACCAAAAGGATCAAACTAAGAAAAAGGGTAAATATAGAAGTGATGGTGATACGATACCGGGGCATCCCCCAAGCTTATTAGTTGCCAAGGGGAGTGCCCATACCCATGTCATTATATCTCTTTTTTCGGGGATTGTGATGTGATATTCTTGGCGATGATGCCCCTCAGGATACGATTCTCTTCCTCAAGCTTATTGACTTGCTGCTTGAGGTTTATTATTTCCTTTCGAAGCTTTCCTATAACAGCCAAAGCTCCTTGCACCCAAGGGTGTTGCATAGCTGCGGGAGAACAAGTGACACTCTTTTTCATATTTTCATAAGAAAGAAATCTAACATTAGAAGGGATAACCGAGTTTGGGATGGCCGAGCTCTGTAGTTCCCCCATTGTGCATCCAGCTTGGAAGTGAAAAGTGACTTCTTGATCCTCCTCCCTGGCATCTATCCTCTTCAAATCAGCCTCCATCTCTTCCTCTGTTGCTGGCCCAAAGTGGTCAGCATTGCTGTTTATCATTGATCTCGGTGCCGGATGGGACACCCGGCTCTCCCCGACTGACTCTTGCGAAGACATCTTGCTCTAATCTGCAGCAGCAACAGCTCGAAACACAAACAGAGGATAATTGCGTGATATGGGAGTCAAAACCTCTGGGAGATTATATAATGAATTTTTACCAACCAAAATACGTAACATGTAAGAAAACGGAGTCCAGAGAGCACAAGAGGTGCCCACGAGGTAGGGGGCGCGCCCAGGGGGGTAGGGCACGCCCTCCACCCTCGTGGAGCCCTCGTGTCCTTCCCGGACTGCTTCTTATTTTTCTATTTTTTCAAATATTCCAAAATGGAGAAAAATTGCCATTAGAACTATTTTGGAGTCGGTTTACTTACCATACCACATACCTATTCCTTTTTGGAGTCTGAAACATTCCGGAAAGTGTCCCTTATGTATTCCTCCGGGATTACGGTTTCAATAACGTTGGTTTCAACATTTATAGGATTACCTGAGATATAATGTTTGATTCTTTGACCGTTCACCACCTTCGGATTTATGCCTTCAAAGTTGTTGATTTTTATGGCACCGGAACGATAGACCTCCTCGATAATGCAAGGACCTTCCCATTTAGAGAGAAGTTTTCCTGCAAAAAATCTTAAACGAGAGTTGTATATCAATACATAATCACCTACATTAAACTCACGCTTTTGTATCCTTTTGTCATGCCATCTTTTAACCTTTTCTTTAAATAATTTGACATTCTCATAGGCTTGGCTTCTCCATTCATCGAGTGAGCTAATGTCAAATAACCTTTTCTCACCGACAAGTTTGAAATCATAATTGAGCTCTTTAATAGCCCAATAATCCTTATGTTCTAGTTTGAGAGGTAAGTGACATGCTTTTCCATAAACCATTTTTTACGGAGACATGCCCATAGGATTCTTATATGCAGTTCTATAGGCCCATAATGCATCATCAAGTTTCTTGGACCAATTCTTTCTAGATCTATTAACAGTCTTTTGCAAAATTAATATGAGCTCTCTGTTGCTCAATTCTACTTGACCACTAGACTGTGGGTGATAAGGAGATGCAATTCTATGATTAACATCATACTTAGCAAGCATTTTACAGAAAGGACCATGAATAAAATGTGAACCACCATCAGTCATTAGATATCTAGGGACTCCAAACCTCAAAAAATAACTTCTTTAAGCATCTTAATAGAGGTGTTATGATCAGCACTACTAGTTGGAATAGCTTCTACCCACTTAGTAACGTAATCAACAGCAACTAAAATATGTGTATATCCATTATAGGAAGGAAACGGCCCCATATAATCAAAGCCCCAAACATCAAATGGTTCAATAACAAGTGGATAATTCATAGGCATTTCTTGACGTCTACTAATATTACCAATTCTTTGACATTCATCACGAGATAAGACAAACTTACGGGCATCCTTGAAGAGAGTAGGCCAATAAAAACCGGATTAGAATACCTTATGTGCAGTTCTATCTCTAGCGTGGTGTCCTCCATAAGCTTCAGAGTGACACTTGCGTAGGATATGTTCATGTTCATGCTCAGGTACACAACGTCTAATAACACCATCTACTCCTTCTTTATAAAGATGTGGGTCATCCCAAAAGTAATGTCTTAAATCATAGAAAAACTTTTTCTTTTGCTGGTATGTGAAACTAGGTGGTATAAATTTAGCAACAATGTAATTAGCATAATCAGCATACCATGGAGCAGTATGAGAAGCATTTATGACATTTAATTGTTCATCAGGAAAGCTATCATCAATGGGTAGTGGGTTATCAAGAACATTTTCTAACCTAGACAAGTTGTCTGCAACTGGGTTCTCAACTCCCTTTCTATCAATAATATGAAATCAAATTCTTGTAGCAAGAGAACCCATCTAATAAGTCTAGGTTTATCATCTTTCTTTTCCATAAGGTATTTAATAGTAGCATGATCCATGTGAGTAGTTAGTTTAGAATCAGCAATATAAGGTCTGAACTTATCACAAGCAAATACAACTGCTAAGAATTCTTTTTCTGTAGTAGCATAATTTCTCTGGGCATTGTCTAGAGTTTTACTGGCATATTGAATAACATTTAATTTCTCATGAACTCTTTGCCCTAGAACAACACCCATAGCATAATCACTAGCATCACACATAATTTCAAAAGGTAAATTCCAGTCAGGTGGCTGAACAATAGGTGCAGAGATCAATGCTTTCTTAAGTATTTCAAATGCTTCTACACAATCATTATCAAAGACGAACGGTATATCTTTTTGTAATAAATTAGTCAGAGGCTGAGAAATTTTTAAGAAGTCCTTAATGAACCTCCTATAAAAACCAGCATGACCAAGGAAACTTCTTATACCTTTGATGTCCTTAGGACACAACATCTTTTCAATAGCATCAACTTTTGCTTTATCAACTTCAATGCCTCTTTCAGAAATTTTGTGTCCCACGACAATACCTTCAATAACCATAAAGTGGCATTTCTCCCAATTCAAGACAAGGTTAGTTTCTTCACATCCCTGCAAAACTCGATCAAGGTTGCTTAAGCAATCATCAAAAGAGGATCCATAAACAGAGAAATCATCCATGAATACCTCACATATCTTTTCACAGAAGTCAGAAAATATAGCCATCATGCATCTTTGAAAGGTAGCAGGTGCATTACATAAACCAAAAGGCATACGTATATAAGAAAAAGTACCGAAAGGGCAAGTAAAAGTGGTCTTAGGTTGATCATCAGCTGACACAGGTATTTGGGAGAAACCAGAATAACCATCTAGAAAGCAAAAATGTGTATGTTTGGATAATCTTTCTAGCATTTGATCAATAAAAGGTAAGGGGTAATGATATTTTTAGTAGCCTTATTTAATTTGCGGAAATCAATTACCATCCTATAACCTGTAATAATTCTTTGCGGGATCAATTCATCTTTGTCATTAGGAACGACAGTAATACCTGCCTTCTTAGGAACACAATGGACATGACTTACCCACTAACTATCAGCAATAGGATAAATTATACCTGCCTCAAGGAGCTTTAGTATTTGTTTTCTTACCACTTCTTTCATCTTAGGACTCAGTCGTCGTTGGTGATCAACAATTGGTTTGGCATCTTTTTCCAAATTTATTTTGTGTTGACATAGAGTGGGACTAATGCCCTTAAGATCATCAAGAGTATATCCAATAGCAGCACGGTGCTTCTTCAGAGTTTTCAATAAATTTTCTTCCTCCTTCTCTGAAAGGTAGCACTAATAATAACAGGATATATCTTCTTTTCATCAAGATACGCATATTTAAGAGTATCAGGCAATGGTTTAAGCTCAAACACGGGATCACCCTTGGGTGGAGGAGGATCCCCTAAGATTTCAACAGGCAAGTTGTGTTTCAGAAAAGGTCCCTGTTTAAAGAACACTTCATCTATTTCCCTTCTTTCATTCATATACATATCATTTTCGTGGTCTAGCAAATATTGTTCTAAAGGATCACAAGGAGGTATGGCAATAGAAGCAAGACCAATAATTTCATCTTTACTAGGCAATTCTTCTTCATGGTGTTGTCTACGAAATTTAGAAAAGTTGAACTCATGAGACATATCACTTAAACCAATAGTAATAACATCCTTTTTGCAGTCTATCCTAGCATTAACAATGTTTAAGAAGGGTCTACCAAATATAATGGGACAAAAGCTATCTTGTGGGGAACCAAGAACAAGAAAATCATCAGGATATTTAGTTTTCCCACACAAGACTTCAACATATCTAACAATTCCCATTGGTGAAATAGTATCTCTATTGGCAAGTTTAATGGTGACATCAATTTCTTCTAATTCAGCAGGTGCAATATCATGCATAATTTCTTTGTATAAGTTAATAGGTATTGCACTAGCACTAGCACCCATATCACACAAGCCATGACAACAATGATCTCCTATTTTAACAGAAATAACAGGCATGCCTACCACAGGTCTATGTTTCTCTTTAGCAGAAGGTTTAGCAATTCTAGTAGTTTCATCACAGAAATAAATAACATGCCCATCAATATTATCATCCAAGAGATCCTTAACAATAGCAATATTAGGTTCAATTTTAACTTGCTCAGGAGGTGTATAGGTTCTAATATTGCTTTTACGAACCACAGTTGAAGCTTTAGCATGATCTTTTATCCTAACAGGAAAAGGTGGTTTCTCAACATAAGCAGTAGGAACAATAGGATCATTATAAGTGATAGTCTTTTCTTCAACTTTAATAGGTGCAACTACTTTTACTTCAATGGGAGGATTATATTTAAACCACTTCTCCTTATGGAGATCAACATGAGTAGCAAAAGATTCACAGAAAGAAGCTACTATCTCAGAGTCAAGTCCATATTTAGTGCTAAATTTACGGAAAACATCGGTATCCATAAAAGATTTAACAGAATCAAACTTAGGTGTCATACCTGACTCCTTACCTTCTCGAGATCCCAATCTTCAGAGTTGCGTTTAATTCTTTCCAATAAATCCCATTTGAATTCAATAGTCTCATCATAAAATAGCGAGCAAAAGAAGTATCGAGCATGGTGCGGTTGTTATAAGAAAGTCGAGCATAAAAATTTTGAATAATCATTTCTCTTGAGAGCTCATGATTGGGGCATGAATATAATATTGACTTAAGCCTCCCCCAAGATTGAGCGATGCTTTCTCCTTCGCTAGTCCAAAAATTATATATATAATTACGATCACGATGAACAAGATGCATAGGATAAAACTTCTGATGAAATTCCAATTTCAATCGGTTGTAGTTCCATGATCCCATATCATCACATAGCCTATACCATGTCAATGCGTCTCCCTCCAAAGTTAAAGGGAAGACCTTCTTCTTGATAACATCATCGGGCATACTTGCAAGCTTAAATAATCCACAAACTTCATCCACATATATTAGGTGCTCATCAGGATGTAATGTTCCATCTCCTGCAAAAGGATTAGCTAGCAATTTTTTTATCATACACAAAGGAATTTCAAAGAAGACATTTTCATTTTCAATAGGTTCAGTAGGTGGGGGAGAAACTCTTTCCTCTACTGGTCGAGGTGCAGATACCCCGAACAAGCCCCTTAGAGGATTACTTTCTATAGTAACAAGTGACAGTAAATTTCAGCACACTAAATAAATTTTTCCTTACCAAATTCCACCTACCAAAGGCGCTTCACTCCCCGGCAATGGTGCCAGAAAAGAGTCTTGATGACCCACAAGTATAGGGGATCTATCGTAGTCCTTTCGATAAGTAAGAGTGTCGAACCCAACGAGGAGCAGAAGGAAATGATAAGCGGTTTTCAGCAAGGTATTCTCTGCAAGCACTGAAATTATAGGTAACAAATAGTTTTGTGATAAGATAATTTGTTACGAGCAGCAAGTAACAAAAGTAAATAAAGTGCAGCAAGGTGGCCCAATCCTTTTTGTAGCAAAGGACAAGCCTGGACAAATTCTTATATAGAGAAAAGTGCTCCCGAGGACACATGGGAATTATCGTCAAGCTAGGTTTCATCACGATCATATGATTCGCGTTCGGTACTTTGATAATTTGGTATGTGGGTGGACCGGTGCTTGGGTGTTGTCCTTACTTGGACAAGCATCCCACTTATGATTAACCTCTATAGCAAACATCCGCAACTACAACAAAAGTATTAAGGTAAACCTAACCATAGCATGAAACATATGGATCCAAATCAGCCCCTTACGAAGCAACGCATAAACTAGGGTTTAAGCTTCTGTCACTCTAGCAACCCATCATATACTTATTACTTCCCAATGCCTTCCTCTAGGCCCAAATAATGGTGAAGTGTCATGTAGTCTACGTTCACATAACACCACTAGAGGAGAGACAACATACATCTCATCAAAATATCGAACGAATACCAAATTCACATGACTGCTAATAGCAAGACTTCTCCCATGTCCTTAGGAAGAAACGTAACTACTCACAAAGCATATTCATGTTCATAATCAGAGGGGTATTAATATGCATGTAGGATCTGAACATATGATCTTCCACCAAATAAACCAACTAGCATCAACTACAAGGAGTAATCAACTCTACTAGCATCCCAGATTGACCCCCTCCCGATGAGAGGATCGTTGGCGAGGACGATGGTGATGATTTCCCCCTCCCAGAGGGAAGTGTCCCCGGCAGAACAACTCTCCCAAAGCCCTAGATAGGTTCCACCAAGGTTCCGCCTCGTGGCGGCGGAGTCTCATCCCGAAAGCTTTCTTATGATTTTTTTCCCTCAACAAAAGACTCCATATAGCAGAAGATGGGCATCGGAGGGCCACTGGGGGCCCACGAGGCAGGGGGTGCGCCCAGGAGGGTAGGGCGCACCCCCACCCTCATGGCCAGGGTGTGCCCCCCCTCTGAAACTTCTTGTGCTCAATATTTTTTATATATTCTGAAAATGACTTTCGTGAAGTTTCAGGACTTTTGGAGCTATGCAGAATAGGTCTCTAATATTTGCTCCTTTTCCAGCCCAGAATCCCAACTGCCGGCATTCTCCCTCTTTATGTAAACCTTGTAAGATAAGAGAGAATAGGCATAAGTATTGTGACATAATGTGTAATAACAGCCCATAATGCAATAAATATCGATATAAAAGCATGATGCAAAATGGACGTATCAACTCCCCCAAGCTTAGACCCCGCTTGTCCTCAAGCGAAAGCCGAAATCGAAAAATATGTCCACATATTTAGAGATAGAGGTCGATAAAAATAAAATGCGGACATGAGGGCATCATGATCATTCTTAGAACAACAACTTATATAATTCTTGTCATATGATCTCTTATGCAAGAGTAACAATTCAATCACAATTTCAAGTGTGAATCATAAACTTCATTGAAAACTAACACACTATAATATCAGTCATTGGAGCAATTGCAATTTATCATAATATAGGAAAGAGTCAATATAAGAGCTTTTCAGCAAGTCCACATACTCAACTATCATATAGTCTTTCACAATTGCTAACACTCACGCAATACTTATGGGTATGGAGTTTTAATTGGACATAGAGAAAGATAGGGGCTTATAGTTTTGCCTCCCAACGTTTTACCTCAAGGGTAATGTCAACAATAATAGTTCATGAAAAGTCACATCCAATTAGCCATAAATACCAGGATCTTTCCAACATGTTGTGCTTGCCAAAAGATAAAATGTAAAAAGGAAGGGTGAAGATCACCATGACTCTTATGTAAGGTAGGAGATAGAAGTAAAAGATAGGCCCTTCGCAGAGGGAAGCAGAGGTTGTCATGCGCTTTTATGGTTGGATGCACAAAATCTTAATGCGAAAGAACGTCACTTTATATTTCCACTTGTGATATGGACCTTTATTATGCAGTCTGTCGCTTTTATTTCTTCTGTATCACACGATCGTATAAAGCTTATTTTCTCCCACACTAATAAGTCATACATATGTAGAGGGCAATTTTTATTCCTTGCACCGATGACAACTTACTTGAGGGATCTAACAATTTCTAGTCCGTTTCAAATTAATTTAAAAACTTAACATACCTTAATTTAAATCCAATGAAATTCTACCCGCACATAAACAATGAAATTTAAAATATCAAAATCCAAAAGAAAAATGTATTTTGGAATTAATTGCCTATTTGCTGTATTTTTTTCATTTTACAGCCTATTTATTATTACTTATAGCCCATTTGTTATTACTTATAGTCCATTTTCTGGGCAAAATGCATCCCTCCTCGTCTTGAAAAATTTCTGGCCCAGCAGGGCCTAGAAAAGCAAGTAGGCCTACGTTGGTTTTTCTGCAAAAAACAAAATAGCTGGGCTAGCCATTTTTAGAAAGGAAAAAAACAAATTGGGCTAGTCATGTGCTAAACATATGAAATAAAATCCGGGGATAGACGGGCCACAGCTCCGGCACAACCCAATTGATATCCTTCTCCGTCCTGAAAAAACAAAATTACTGGGAGCGCTGCTGGGTCCCTACTGTCATCCTCACCATGCACAGTCATCTCCTTATTCCTCTTAGTTGTTGACCATGTTAACAACACCGGAGGGCGGCGCCGCGGCGAGCGAACCAAGGCGGAGGACGATGGTGAGGCCTCGGACGGGAACGAACAGGAGTCGGGGAAGATGCGCAGAGTTTTAGGGTGCGATGTGGCCATGATGCGTGCGCAGCAGCACAGCCAGCTGTGGGTGGTGAGAGCAGGCGTCCTGCCGGCGCTGGTTTAGCTTTGGTGGCTGGAGGAAGAAGAGACTGAAGAAACACGACAGACGTTGAATGTCAATCCAATTGTAAGGTTCGCACAATCGTTTGTTGACTAAGCCGCACTTTTTTATATATAGGAAGAAAAGAAAAACTAGGCTCATTCGCCTGGTAACATTCCCGAAACTGTGACCGTTCGATCTTGCATCGCAACTAAAACAGCAAGGAAAATGTGTTCTTCTGCCGTCCTCCTCCCAGGGAATGCTCGCCACATAAGTGACTAGCACCCTTGATATTCAATCGAGAGGCCTTGGGTTTGAGTCCCAGGAACTCTCAATTTTGTCCTCCTTCCTTCCTCGCAAAAAAAGAAAGAAAATCAAAGGCTTGAGAAGGCGTACAGAACAAGCTAGTGTACCTGTAAAGAGACGTTGTTGAGTTTAGAAAAAAGATAGACGTGTTCCTATAGGTGGTTCGAATCCAAACGTAGACTATGACTATATATGGTGCTATGCTACTCTGCAAGTAATGAAACTGACATATCCAACGTTCACTTCTCCTCTTCTCTACTTACTCTGCCTAGCATCAGAAGCTCTGCCGCAGCAACCATGTCCGTTGGCTGCTCGTCCACCTGCTCTTCAGCAGGCAACAACCAGATATGCGCCAAGTGGCCACCGGTACCATCGCCTGTGGGTCTCATCACGCCCCCGCCGGCACACGCACCGCAGCCGGTTGCTTATCGCAACCTGTTGTCATTGGTGTGGTGCCACTGCTGCAAATCACGCAGAGTCATCCATCGCGTCTCAACCATAATCCTCAACCCTGGTCGAGTCTTCTACAAATGTCCGAATCATGGGGTAATAATATGTTTAAGTGTTGTTCTGCTGCTTTCAGTTGCTGATTTTTTTAATAGTTTGGTTGATGATCTTCCAATTTGATTCGTGCAGAAAAGGGAAGATTCGTGTGATTTTTATTTCTGGGAAGTTGCTGATGTGGGGGAATGCAACTATGCTGATTATTTGGTTAGCCGAGGAATCCCAATACCGGTGGGTTGGGGTGTTGGACAAGTAACTGAAGGAACGGGAGAAGAGGAAGATCCAGAGCAGAAGGTTAAAGATGCAGTTCCTCTGATCATGGCCAAGCAACAGCTGCTGAACGGCCTTGACGGTAATGGGGAGATGAAAGAGCTTGTGAAGATAATGGGAAAATCAATGTTCTTTGTAGGATGATTGTCTCTTTATTTGCAATGTATGTAGCACTTGTGATGTATTCGGTCGCTATGACATGAGAACTTTGATGAAACTAGTAATGAATGAAACCTGTGTAGCAGGCTGGGCGTAGTGTTGTGAACATCTAATAATTTCTATTAATGGAAATCGGGGGGTATCCCCTTTTGCTCATAAATAAATAAATAGCAGAGGCCCTTTTGGTAATAAATAAATAAATTAGCAGAGGCCCTGTCGGATCAGCTTCATTCCCATTCGAAGACGTCGAGCAAACTGTAGTCCAACAGCAAACTATGTCATCAAATTCAAGTTTCACAGCCAAATATGAGTACAACTAAACAACAATGTCATGATGTTTTACTTGTCATACAATCACCAAACACAAATCAACATACATAATAACTGATGTTCTCACAGCAAAATAGTAAACAACACGTTTATCAAGTTTCAGTTGTCATAGCAAACACAATTTCACATAGTAGATAAAAAACGTCTTCTGACAGGCGAATACGACAAACGCAATCTAATCATTATCCGGAGCAGCAGCGTCAACATCTTCGCCATGTGTATCAGTACGAATCGTAATTCCCCACAGTGGCATCTTCTTCTTCATCCTCAATGTCCTCGAACATTGGCTTCTTCTTGATCAACTCTTGTATGTCCACAGCACAACAGGCAATCTTTTCGCCAGCGTCATTGACATGATGGTTCTCAAAGATATTAGGAACATCTGTGGAATGTTGTACATCAGGAGCGGTGTAAGCATCATATTGTTGTGCAACTTCATTAAACGAATTCCTCTGCTCAAACCTTTGCAATACTCTCCAGTCATCGCTACATGCAAATGTGTCTTCCAAGAAAAATATTTGTGCTGCTTGATTTGCCAAAATAAAAGGCTCGTTGATCTGTACACCGCCTTGACATTGATGGATTTGAAATAATCATCGGCTCTGGGTTTTGCGATCCTGGAAAACAGGTTATACCAACGACAGCACAACAGAACCACACACCGATGATCCTCGAAACTGGAGATATACTGCAACTGAACAATGTTTGTTATGTTAGCATACATTTCAGATGTCACTCTGCTGTACGTATCCATGCTCATGATGGCACTGTTTTGTGTCTTCCAGCCTTCATCACGTGCAAGGGTGTTGTAGCACACATCTCCAACAACACAAGATTCATAATGTCTTACCCGAGTATCAGGACCCATTGCTAGTGCGTAAAGGGCATCATCAACTGCCTGCCCATCCTCCCGCATCTTCTTAACCTATGTTTAGAAAATAGACAAGCTGATCATCTTATGTACTCAATATATTAAAGAACTAACATTGCATTTCAAAAGCTTACATGGCTCTTGAACCATTTCGCAAATCCTGCCATAACCAGTTTGTCAATGTTTCTTGGATTTTGCGGTAGTAACTTGTTTTTGTAGATGTTGCACAACATAGTGATCACGTCAAACATCTAAATATATAATAATGTGCTGCAAGTTTAGTAGATTACGATGTATAATCTGCAGTACTTAGCACTTACTTGATATAAGGTAGTATCTCAGGACAGTTATTCAACACATACCAAACCATTTTGTCCAAATCTTTAGGTTTATCCTCTTGTCGACTCTTCCCTGTAACTCGAGCAGAATAATCGAAAACATTGAGCCCGGGATTGTCTTCACCCACCTCTTTGCTAAGCTGATCAGCTCTTTCAATGTATTTTGAGCAGAATGTCAACGCTTCTGTAGCAATGTAGGCCTCTATAATGGAATCCTCAGGTCTAGCTCTGTTCCTGACATAGCCCTTGAAAGTGCCTAGCCGCCTTTCAATAGGGTACATCCAGCCATACTGTACTGGACCTCTAAGTAGTGCCTCATCAGGTAGATGAACAGCCAAATGCACCATCACATCAAAGAAGGCTAGAGGATATATCTTCTCAAGGCCGCATAGGATAGTTGGTATCTTGTCTCTAAGACACTCCAAAGCATCTATCCTGATATTTCTACTGTAGAGTTCCCTGAAGAATTGTCCCAACTCTGCAACTGCTCTGTATAAGTCAGGGCGGCCCAATCCTCTAAGGATAACAGGAAAAACCCTTTGAAGTAGGACGTGGCAGTCATGAGTTTTCAACCCTTGTACCTTCTTTCCATCTGCACTGACTCTCCTTTCAAGGTTGGAAGCAAATCCATGTGGGAATATCACACGTGACAGGACCTCGCGGAATTCTTTTCTTTTTACCTTGTCCAAGACGTACACAGCTGGTGCCATATCTCGTGGTTTACCTTCATCTTGCACCTGCAAATCCTTTCTGATCCCCAGATGTGTCAAATCAATCCTATATTTTAAGGTATCTTTCGTCTTGCCTTCAGTATTAAGAAGTGTGCCGATAATGCTGTCACATATATTTTTCTTGATGTGCATCACATCACGATTATGCCGCAGATCCAAATCTTTCCAATACTCCAAGTCCCACAAAGTGGACCTGCGGGTAAACAATAATATCTCTTCTGCCTTGCCACGCTTCCTTTTCCCGCTACCATTACCAGGATGGTTTCCTGGTGTAATATGTCTGACCTTATCTAATTCCACTTGCAACTCATCGGCGGTGAGCCTCTTTGGCATATCACGGTTTTCTTGCTTTGCATTGGAAACATTGACAAACTGGTTATGGCAGGACACGGTATTTTGTAGGACGTGGCTTGTCCTTGGCAAGGAAACGGTAATGTCCAATGTAACAGATCTTGCTAAGTATTGCGCATGACAGCGGATTCCTGTCATGGCGAACACATGCATTGTAACCATGTGTCGTTCGCACTAACATAGTGCCCAAAGCCGAATAATCATGGATGCACCAAATTATAACAGCACGCAGAAAGAAATCAGCTAGTGGGCTGCTATGTAGGTCTTGAGTGAGAACACCCTTACATAGCTATTGAAGTTCCTCCACAAGAGGCTCCATGAATAAATCAAAATCCTTTCCAGGACTTTTTGGACCTGGGATGAGCAAGGCCATCATGTAGTTTGATTATTTGGTGCAGACATTTGGAGGCATGTTGTAAGGGATAACAAGCACTGGCCACATGCTATATGTGGCGCTCTGGTGGCCAAATGGGTTAAATCCATCTGAAGCTAAGCCAAGTCTAATGTTTCTCGGTTCAGCAGCAAACTTTTTGTGTTTTTGATTGAATCTTTGCCACTCACTACCATGAGATGGATGGCTCATTACATTCTGATCTCTATACTCCTGGTTCCTAGAATGCCATAGTACATCCTCTCTTGTTTCAGCATCATGAAACAACCTCTGCAATCTTGGTGTAATTGGAAAATGTCTCAGAACATTACGAGGAATCCTCTTCACAGCATCACCATCTTTCCATCTTGATGATTTGCATTACGGGCATTCACTTAAGTTGGCATAACCCTTCTGGAAGAGAACACAATTATTCTTATAAACATGGATCATATCATATCCAATTCCAACTACACGAAGGAAATTCTTCATTTTATTGTAGGTGTGTGGCAGCTCAGACGCATCTGGGAAAGATTTGCGGAAAGCAGCCAACATCGCATCGATGATTTGTTGGTCATCCACTCAGATGTCTTCACCTGAAGAAAGGTGACCATAGTTGAGAATACTGACAGCTTATTTCCTGGGGTGATAGCCATGTTGCATTATTCCAACATGCGGGCCCATCGTTTTTCTTCTGCAGGTGAAAGTTCACGAAATGCACGAGCATTTTGTAGCATTGTTTCAATGTTGGTCAAACTCATTGGCTCCGTCACCACCTCCTCCTCCTCCTCTTCCACCTGAGCATCAGGTAGATCAAGATGGTGATCTGTTGCTTCCACATAGTCAGTAACGTTGACGTTCACAACTTCACCATGATGAACCCACCTAGTATATGTGACCGACATCCCATACAAGTGTAGATGATTTTGCACAGTTGACTGAGGTCTTGTAACTGAATTCACACAACTGTTACAGGGGCAGAGCACATCTGATTTCGGACAACCATACTCAGTTGTGATAGTTCATGAAGTTTTCAACCCCCTCGACATATGCAGCAGAGAATCTTCGAGCGGAAGTTATCCAAGTCTTGTCCATCTGTTAGACATACAAATTAGTTCTTCTACTAGATATTATAGGAAAAACATATATGCTTTTTATGAAGTCCACAAAAAAATACCTAGGTCGATGTCTAAAGCTATGGCAAGATATTTGGACGAGCAGATCTAAGTAACGAGATATATGTAAATCTAATTCAACAAACAGATTTGAGTGCTAAATTATGGCAGGTTGTTTCAGCAGTCAATGAGGCCAAGCACACAGCCATCGAACTATCAAAGGCCATCGCAGCAACAAAAATTGAGTATAAAATGGTGTACAGCTATTTCACCTAACAGATTGGCTACTAGACCATGGCAATCTATGTCACGATAAATATACGACAGGATATTTTAGCAACTAATCGGGCCTGGCATGCCATCTCAGCTAAGCAGATTGAGTGCAGAACAGGGCAAGGAAGCTTCTTAAGCAGAGCATATTGACTGTAAACTACTTCGGCAAATAGTGAGATTAATAGCGTCTATCAGCTAACATTCAGCGCTACACCGACATGCACGGGGCCTCAGTCTAGAATGCGCATACCATGGGAGAAGCTGACCGACGTGCGTCTCCACATGAACGTCGCCAACGGTGGTGGTGCTGACCGCCGTGCGCCTCCACAAGAACGTCGCCACCGGTGGCGGCGCGGCTAGAGGATGGCAGTCTACGGGAGCGTACTGTGGGAGCGAGAGGATCACCGTGCGTCCCCTCGATGAACCGCGGCGCCAACGTATCGGCGCAGCGGGGAGGGCAGCTTTGGCGGAGCGAATGGAGTGGAGGGGGACGAGGGGGGGGGGGTTGGGGAATATTATTGGCTAGCTGGCGCCGAAGGGCGGTTGAATTTGGGATTTGGTGGGAATTTTTTTTGGGGGGGGGGATTTTCACGCTGTGGGCGAGGGGAGTTTGGCGCATGGTCGGTTTCTCCAAGTGCAGTCCCATGTGTCAGTGAAGAGGCAAGCCGAAGCGCGTTCCGTTTGCGTGAGCTGTGTGCAGGACTGAACGTGTGTGGGGTGCAATGCGACCGCGACAGGGGTGCTGTGAGTGTACCGCCTTTTTCCTTTTAAACTAGGTGCTTTGCCCCCTTAAGAAAAAAAACTTGGTGCTTCACACGATCCATTGATACTACTACTAGTAATCCGGTAATCCCGACTAAAATGGCGCAGCCGGGTCTTTTCCCGCGTGATATGCTGGGAGGTTGGCTTAGTTGGGTTTTTTAGGACGAGTAATGCTACACCTACGTAATCCCAGTTATGTAATTAACGTAATGTGAAACGTGTGAGCTATTGATTGTAGATTGGGGGAGGGAGGGGCCCACCACCATGAAAAACATGGAGGAGAGAGAGGCAATTTACGTTAACCCTTTTGTAGGTTCCCGTAGATGTAGAAAGATGTGAAATGCGTGAATGTGTAGTGGACGTACTATTGGAGTTCCTAAGATAAATTGTGTATGTAGACTATGTGTTTATTTACTTCGCATGTTAGCTTTGTCTCGGTTCAATAAAAAGCAGAGTTGGTGATGATGGTGTGCCTGCCATCCTGCAACATAGGCCGTCCGATCTATATCTAACGGATAGGAAGGAAACTAAGATAATTTACCCGCACTCCTCTCCACATCTGCAGATAAGGCCTTCCCTCGTTCATCATTTTCTCCCACAACGCACGGGCATCTTACTAGTACTCCTACAATAGATTATATTATTGTGAAAGTTCATATACACCGGTCGAGATTAATGCAAACACGGCAGATTTTCATTACATTTCGAACTTTTATAGGACAGAAAAATAAAAGAAACCCGACCCTAAACCTATTCGACGGTGGTGACCGACGTCCTCCATCTGCGATCTCCATGTACGGGGGTAGGGTTCAAGACCCGTGAAGTGAAGGTGCGGTCTCTGGCGAGGAAGAGTAGAACATGGGAGACGGACCGGCCAGTTGGCACACCATGCCCTGCCGCCTCCCATGCCCTACTCATCCTCAGAGGAGTCCCCGACCTCGGCGGTGCCGGACGTTGGACGGCGGCAAGTAGGACGTGTGGCTGACGGTGCTCCCGTCGTCGGCCGCCAGTGTGGCCACCGCTTGTGCGATCGCGTCCGCGTCCGGCTATGCCACTATTGTGTCGCAAGCCGTGACTTGAGCGAGGGCGGCGACCTCGAGCTTCATCCCCGAAGACAATCTCTCCCGCAGAACATTCACGCTCGCGGTCATGGCGGATGTGGTGCTAGGTAGCAGGGCGATGAGCTTTGGGGTGGAGATTAGCTGGGTGTTGCCGCTTTAAGTAGCGCATTCCGGTGAGGCCGAGGGTCCGGGTGCGTCATTAAGTCGTCGGAGTTGGTTCCTCGGGCACCGAGCCTCTTAGCGACGACATAAGGACGGATGGCATGAATGCGGCACTACAAAAAAAAGACACATACGTGACATTTTGGGCCGAACAAAAAAAATTCTGTCATACATATCACACTTCTATGACGATAATTGTGACAAAACCCGGTATCATCATAGATGTGGTGGGCTCCTACTTCTATGACAAAAAATCATGACAGAAAATGGACTTTTCATCCAGGGCAGGCCGGAGACGCAGCTGCATGACATTCTTTGGGCCGTCCATGACGGAAAAAACCGTGGTAGAAGCGAGGGCGAGGAAAATTTCGGGGAGTTCCCGGTTATGGTGGGAGGTCGGGGGCCGAGCGAAGCACGTTTCTCTCGTACACGTGCGCGCATGTGTGCGAGGCATTGGCTCTAACTGAACCCGAGCGAGGCGTTGGGCTCTAACTGAACCCGGGCGATTGCACTGCAGGCTACGTGTTCTGAACCCAAGCGATCGATTGATGGCTGTTAACTGAACCCGATCGAGCGATTCCTTCGCTACTGCTGCTAACTGAAGCCGATCGATGCTGCCTCTGGATGAATAGTGAGCGTTATGGGGGGGGGGGGTTGGATGAATAGTTCCTGGTGGGGGTGGATAAACAGGACCCCGTGGTGTTGCCTCTAGATGAACAGGACCCCGATCGATCGAGCCGGTTGGGGCTGCATGAACAGGACCCCGTGGAGGGCTGGATGAACAGGACCACCCCGTGGAGGGCAGGATGAACAGTAGACGGTGGAGGGCAGGATGAACAGTAGCCCCATGGAGGGGTGGTTGAACAGGAGCCCATGGAGAGGGCTGGTTGAACAGTAGCCCGTGGAGTAGCGCGCGGTGGAGGCTGGATGAACAGGAGCCCGTGGATGAACGGTCGCAGGTGGAGGCTGGAGGAGGTTGACGGTGGATGAACAGTAGCTCGTGGAGGCTGGAGGGGGTCGACGGTGGAGATGAACAGTATCCCGTGGAGTCCCGTTTTGCGGTACGCCACACCCCTCCCGATGAACAGGACCCTCATTTCGACCGTAGCGCTCTAACACAAGTCCGTTTCGTCCGTTTTGCGGTACGCCACACCCCTCCCGATGAACAGGACCCCCGTTTCGACCATAAGAGGTCTGTTTCCTCCGTTTTGCGGTACGCCAGGCCCCTCCCGATCAACAGGACCCCGTTCTGAACGTAGGAGGTCTGTTTCCTCCGTTGTGCGGTACGCCAGGCCTCATTTCCATCGCCTGTTCCGTCCAAGCCCTCCCGATGAACACGACCACGCATTCCGTTCCGACCCAGCCGGTTGGCTCCCACGCATTCCGTTGCCTCCCCATGAACACGAAGCATTCCGTTGCCTCCCCATGAACACGACGACGACGTTGTCTCCGTTCCGACCCAACCATGTACACGAGCCCTGGCCGTATGTATGCACGAGTAGGCGTTCGAGACCCCGCCCGTATGTACACATACGTGGCCGTATTTTCTTTCTTGCACCCTGGCCGCTGTACGTACGTGTACATGCTACGTGCGCGCCTCTACTACGACACGTGCGCGCCTCTACTACGACACGTGCGCGCCTCTACATCGACCAGTATGTACGTACATGTTCACAGCCAGAATGACAACGCTACGTATGCTTCGACCAGGTGGGTCCCGGCTGTCAGGCACTTCCTTGGCTGCGATGATGTAGCTGGTGGGTCCCAGTAGTCAGGGGGCGAATCGTTTTGTTTTTGCCCAGACGCACTTCCTTGCGTGCAAAGATGTAGCTGGTGGGTACCAGCAGTCAGGGGGAAACGTTTTTTTCGCGAAATATAGTGGCCCGTCCGGTGGGCCCCAGCTGTCAAGTGGAGGAATCATTATTTTCCGCGTAATAAGGAGGCACTTCCTTGCTGCGGCCGTGGACCCAGCTGTCAGCCTCTCCACGTACAGTCGACGTCCGATGGAAGTCGTTCCTTGACCATGTTGACCACGCCGCGCCGAGAGCACCAGGGCGGTGGATGACGGCGAGGCCTAGGAAGGGGACGACACGGAGGCAGGGAAGACTCGACAATTGTTTCCCACGCGGAGGGGAGTACGACTGTACAAGGGTTTACTGGTTCGTCTGCCGTCACCAGAGAATAAAAGCAGGTGTGGGTGAGTAGGGGGATGGCTAGGCCAGCGATGGGAGTACGATCGGGCGGTGAGGCCTGCGCAGCAGCACAGCCGGCCTCGAGGAGGAGGGAGCAGGCAGTCCCGCCGGCGCTTGTTTGAGCGGCTGGAGCAGGAAGAGCAGAGATTGAAGAAGCACGACGGCCATTGGATGGACATCCAACAGTCAGTGCTTGTGCGTCAACCTTTTTTTAGGAAAGCCTCAAATCTGTGGAAAAAAGCATACAACCCATCTGCCATTATTTCTAATAATTTACAACCCATTTGCTAATTCTTAAGGTTTTTTTGGAGCCCATATTCTTTTTTTAGCATTACAGCCCATATTGTGGCAACAGTTAAAAAATTATACGAAATTTTGCATATTTCGGTGTGGTCCGAACTGTTTTTAATCCCGAAATTTTGACTCACATGCAAACTGATTTTATAAATAAATGTATATCAATATAAAATCCAACAAATTCTCCATGCATCAAAATTAATGTAATTTAAAATCTTGAAATGAAAAAAAAGATATTTGAAACTAATTGCCGGTTTGATGTGTTTTAAAAATGTACAACCCATTTCTCATTACTGATGGGCCATTTTCTCGGCCAGCCGAATGAAAGCTCTCCTCGTCTTGAAAGATTTGCAGCCCAACAGGCCTGACAAAGCGACTTACTTGGCAAATCACAAAAAAAACTAGGCTGTGGCCGTGGACCTAGCTGTCAGCCACTCCACGTACAGTACTCTTCCGATGTAAGTCGTTCCTTGACCACGTTGACCACGCCGCGCGGAGAGCACCACGGCGGTGGACGACAGCGAGGCCTAGGAAGGGGACGACGCGGTAGTGGAAGCCTGTGCAGAGAGGACTATGAGGGTTCACTGGTTCGGCTGCGGTGTGAGGCTGTCGTCGACGCAGGGCCTGGCCAGCGGTGGGAATAGTAGGGGGCGGTGAGGCCTCTGCGGCAGCACAGCCGGCCACAGGAGGCAGGAGCATGCGGCATGACCGGCTGCTTTGGGCGGCTGGAGCAAGAAGACCAGAGGTTGAAGAAGCACTACGGCCGTTGGATGGACATCGTACGGTCACTGGAGCTAGAATCGTTCATATTGACTAAGTTGACAAAGCCCTTCGTCCCCGTCAACTTAGTAGGCCCACAAGTCAGCCTCCCAGCAAGGTGGGTCCCAGCTAGCCAGGGGAGTATTCATTTTTTGTGCGTAATAAGGAGGCACTTCCGGTGGGTCTGAGCTGACAGCGGGGGGAATGTTTTTTCGCGAAATATGGTGGCCCGTCCGGTGGGTCCCAGCAGTCAGTGGGAAACGATTTTTTCGCAAAATATTGGTGGCCCGTCCGGTGGGTCCCTGCTGTCAGGTGGTGGAATCATTATTTTTCGCGTAATAAGGAGGCACTTCCTTACTGCCGCCATGGACCCAGCTATCAGCCTCTCCATGTACAGTCCTTGTCCGATGGAAGTCATTCCTTCCACGTTGACCAGGCCGCGCCGAGAGCACCAGGGTGGTGGACGACGGCAAGGCCTAGGAAGGGGACGACGCGGAGCCGGTGAAGACGCGGCAGTGGATGCCCACGCGAAGAGGATTGTGAGGGTTCACTTGTTTGGCTGCGGTGTGAGGTTGCCGTCGCTGCAGGGCCTGGCCAGCGGTGGGAATAGTAGGGGTGGTGAGGCCTCCACGGCAGCACAGCCAGCCACGGAGGCAGGAGCAGGTGGCACGACCGGCGCTACTTTGGGCGGCTGGAGCAAGAAGACCAGAGGTTGAAGAAGCACTACAGCCGTTGGATGGACATCGTACGGCCACTACAGCTAGAATCGTTTATATTGACTAAGTTGACAAAGCCCTTGGTACGTCAACTTAGTAGGCCCACAGGTCAGCTTTCGAAATGGTGCGCCCCAGATCCCAGGGGGAGGAATCATTTTTTGGGCGGGTGAAGCTAGAATATCCGAGATTGAAGAAGAAGCACGGCATCCGTTGGATGGATATCCAACGGCCACTACACCTAGAACCGTGTGTTGACTATAAGTTGACAAAGCCTTGCATACGCGCCAACTCTGTTTTTTAGGGGACGCGTCAACTTAGTAAGGCCAGAAGTGTGTGGTAGAGAACTTATAGCCCATTTGAGATTTGTAAGAATGTGTAGCCCATTTTTGAATTCTAATGGAATTTACTATAACCCATTTACAGTTTGTTAAAAGTACAGCCCATTTCAACCAACCGTTCAAAACAGAATTCAATAAAATTTCCCACATTTTGATGGGATCCGAAATATTTTTATCCCAAAATTTCTAGTCAGATTAAATACAATTTCAATATAAATTTATATTACGTAAAAATCCAACAAAGCACTGCGCTCGCAACAATTAATGAAATTGAAATTTTCAATATCCAAAAATAATATTTTATAAAGTAATCACGTGTTTGGTGCATTTTTTATAGTTACTGCCTAGTTTTTATAATTATATCCCATTTATTATTTCTTAAAGCTCATTTTCTTGTTAAGCCTAATGCATCCCTCCTAGGAAAGATTTGCAGCTCGGCGGGGCGGTGGATAACAACTTGACCTTGCATGGGTATTCCTAAAAAAAGTATAGCTAGGCTAGCCATTTTCAGCTTGAAAAAATTTAATATCTGGGCTGGATATCTGGCCTGGGCTAGACGGGCCATAGCCCACCCAGTTAATACCCGCAGTGATGTTTCCATTGTTGTTCAGAGGAGAAAAATTAATATCTGGGCTAAACATCGAAAAACTCTGCAGTGCTCACACCTCAAAAACACAAATATTGCTCGAGCTGCTTGGTCCCAGCTGTCGGCCGCTTCTTGTGCAATTCTCTCGTTTATTGACTAGTACTACATAGGTTGACAATGGTGTGGGACCGTGATGTCAGGAAACCAGGGGAAGCAAAATAAATAACTCCAGCGAGCGCTTCCACCTCTGCCTCGTTGTCTCCCGTGGAAACCCTTTTCCTCCCTTTTTATGCTCGGGCAAGGACCAATGCATGTAGCACGTCCATGTTGTTATTAGGCAAGAAATAAAAGCGCTTTGCATGCTATGAATTACGATGGCCTGCATCGGTAGCTAATAAGGCATCCTCTTAAATGCTGTGATTAAATGTTGTGTTTAGAAGAGAGAAATGTTCTTCTTTTCCTCCAATCTGCTTGCACCTAGGTCGTGATGCACCTTCTAATACGACTTATTCACTTAGACAGAGGGAGTATAGTTTTATACATATATATATATAATAAGGAGGCACTTGCGTACATGAGGCTATGGTCCTCTCCAAGTAAAGTCATCTCCTCGCCCGCGCGCGCTTTCTGCCCAAAACAGTCAGCGCCGCCCGCCCCGCTTCCCGGTGCAGGCGATTGCTCTGCCTTCAAACGACACAAGTGCCATCCGTCCATCCAACTGCCACCCACATTAAGGATACGCGGTTGCCGAGGCGGCTACTTCGGCACCACACGTCCATCCCTCTGCCCGCCCACCATTGCTATATAAACTACTGCGCCAGCCATAGCCGTAGTCATCCGCATCCGTTCCCTTTCTCCTGTCCACACCACTACTGCCCACCATGGCTTCCCCGCGCTCCAGCGCTCTTCGGGACGGGTAGACGACGGACCACAAGGAGATGGCAGCCATTGCTACCGACCGGCTGGCCGGCAGGCAGCCAGAGGACGACGACGTCCCAATGGAGAACATGGTAGTCGATGATCCGGCACCAACCCCCTCCTCCGCGCCATCCTCACCGGTGCATTTCACCATGACCATTGGAGAGGCCCCTGCCCAATATATGGACAGTGTGAGGCGGACGCGTCAGGAGCAGTTCCGGGAGGCGCAGGCCGATGCCGCCTACAACCACCATCTCCTCCAGGAGCACCCGCGGGCGGAGGAGCAGATCACCGCGGAGCGGGCGGAGAAGGAGGCGTTGCTTGACTCGTACCGCTCCGCCCGCAAGGGCCGCCTCGAGCGCTGGCGGGACCGCATGCGGGTGGCGGAGGCTGCGGGCGAGGCGCTGTTTGGAGAGACCGAGGATGAGGCAGAGGACAATGCCGGCTCCAACGAGTCCCCGCTCCGCTGGCGTCCACGAGGCCCTGCTCCGCCGAGGCCCCGCGGCGCCAACAACGAGGCAGAGGACACCGCCGGCTCCGCCGAGGCCCCGTCGCGCCAACAACGAGGCAGAGGACATCGCCGGCTCAGCTGAGGCCCCACCCTGCCGGCAACGCGGGGGAGGATTTCCACCGCTCCGCTAAGGCGCCGCCCGCCGGCAACGAGACAGAGGACATCGCCGGCTCCGCCGAGGCCCCGCCCCGCTGCCAACGAGGCCGCGGCACACAAAAAACGAGGAAGAGTAGAACACGGTAGGTCGCCGCCGCTCAGGTCCAAGTAAGGCCACCGCTGCTACCCTCCTGTTGAAGGCAAGCTAGGCAGGTTGACCATTAACGGCCGGTTAGCTTCTTGGCGGCGACGTGGAGTTGGGGAGCTCTGTTGGAGAGTAACGCTGCTTCTATTTAACTGCTGGTGCAGTTGGCTGACTGACACGTGGGCCCAATAGGCCACATGTCAGTTACGCAACTGCACCTGCAGTTAAGTCACTGAAGCTTCTGTTTGGCTCAGCGGGACACAGTTGGGTAGCTTTGGTTAATTAATTATACCTCCAGCGCACCCCTTTTTAGTTGAAGAATGTATGAAATGTAATGAAATCTGGCATGCTTATATGAAATCCGACCGTGTATGAATGAATTTATTTTGATTAGTTCGAATTCCTATATCACTGGCATTGGATGAACATGCAAAACAATATGTACTAGCATTATTCCCAGGGTGATCACCTCGTTTGCAGCAGTTTCACATGTACTCCCTCCGGTCCTTTCTAGTCTGCATACAAGTTTTGTCTGCAGTCAAAGTATCTCTACTTTGACCAATCTTATACAAAAAAGTAGGCACATTCACAATGTGCAAAGTAAAAAGGAACAGAAGGAGTACAAAGAGTTTGAGCAGGTTTTTAGCGTTTCTGTACATTGCAATCAAACACACAGGCTGGAAATTCATAGAGAACATTCAAAACAATTGATGATTATGCATCTTAGTGACTCACATGTCAGAGGCAATATTTACTTCACAACTAAAGAATAAAGAAAAATTGATCAACGCTGCTGACAGCAAGGGCGTCCCATTCGAAAATATCGAACGCATGTCTTGCTAAAATCAATGAGCAAAATTTGACAAGGTTGTCCCATTCCAAAATATCAAATGCCTACGATTGTGGAATGGGCAGGGTTTGCCATCAGTTCGGACATTGACATGGCACCTCGTGCTAAATAAACCAGCTGTTCTTTTTGTGCAGTTCCACCAAAATCAACCAAATTCCCGCGTAGCTTGTATGATTTCGCCCTTATATGTTGCAACGCCTTGAACTTATCGGCACCTCCTTTCTTGTGGTGGCAATGAATGATTTGATGTATTCATGAACATTTTGTGCAGTTCCCATTGAAATCAAGCTGAGCACCCTTGTTTGCACAAATACAAAAAAGTGATTAGTATAGAGCAAACTATACTATTAATTGACAGTTTCAATAGGCACATACATGGTCCAGGTAGAGCACACTTTTAGAAAAATGGAACTCACCAGAAAGAATCCTAGAACAACATTGTACTCGCGCATCACAGCAAAAAAAGGAGATTTTGTCAGTCCTTCTGAGCTAAAGTTAGTTTGGTCTTGTGGGGAGTAATGTAACCATCCTTCAACTGCTCCTTCTGATGATAAGATAGACAAGGCTTCTTCATCCTGGCATAATCAGAACTAGTCACTTCACGTACTCCATATTCTTCTTTAGAGGAAGATGATCCTGTTGTGCAAAGACAAGAGGACTACTAAATGCTAGCATCACTGTTTGCTCGAAAAAAAGGAAAGGAAATATTTAAAACAACACAGATGAAGCACTTCTCAAGGACAATACCACTTCTTCATGACAGTACCTAAACAGTAGCACAACACCAATAGAGATGACAAAGCTCAATCATATGGATGAAATCAGTGGGCGAGTACCAACCTTTGTCAGGAGGCTTATTGTGTAGAGCATACAGATGAAGCAATTCTCCGGAACCATCTGTTGCAATCTATGGTGGTGGCCATGCTTACTATATACTCCTCGATTAGTTTAATGTTTCCAACATCTTCTTGTGCAGTTCCACTAAAATATATGGTATCTTCAAAGAAGATCCCTGGTTGCACAAGTAGAGATAATTACATATTACATTAAGAGTGGCATCAAATCAGTGGCAAAACAATTGCTCGTTCCAGCCATAGCAATAAATTAAGATGCAAAACTGTATCATTACTTGTGTCATCACAGTTCCGGTGCTCCATTACAGCACCGGAGTTGATTTTTGTTTTTCTTACCCTTGTTCTTCCCCTTCATCACTTGGTTCAATAACAAACAAGCTTGGCCTTCAATGTAAGATTTGGCATGTCAATTAGGGAGCACAAGTATAGTACTAAACTTAATTTTCTGATGAAAGTGGCAAAATATAGGCCAGCAGTTGTGAAATATCCTTATCTTACCTCAATGGGATATTACGGTGCACATACAGATTGGAAGTCTTGTCTCCATTTGTGCAGTTCACTAAAATCAAGCAACATTATCATACAAGTAGCACAACATATGAATGCACACTGCAGAATCATGTGAAAGAAGGCTAGTACTGACCTCTCATGATGCGGAATTCAAACAACTCACAAGAAGAAGATCTGAACCAAATTCGCCTTAACGGATAGGAAGTAAGATCTCCTCTTGTGCAGTTCCACTAAGATCAAGCAATCAAGCAACGTTGTCGGTGTGACATTTTGGTTGAACTGCACAAAACACTCTTAAAACAAAAGTGTTTTGTGCAGTGCAACAAAAGGTCACAATGGCAACGAGGTGAAGCAGATAACCCTGTTTACACAGAGGTGCAAAGGAAACAATTAGTGGTCAATAACGGTGGATGACACAGAAGCCAACAAAAAGAAGCATCTACCTTATCTAAATGGGAAAGAAAGCAAGACAGTAGCATTTCTCAAACGGTGGCATTGATTAATATTAACATAGAGATTATATTAACAATAAAATTCGTTAAACATGTAATTTGCTTTTAACTATGGCATTGCATCAATTTTCCAGCGGCATTATTAGAGGGTGTTTGTTTACAGGGACATTTTGGTGTAGGGACTAAAAAAACTCCGTGTCAGTCCCATCTAAACCAAAGAGGAGGGACTTTTAGGGACTAAAAGTGGGCATTTGGGACTAAAGAAAGAAGACCCCGAGGGAGTCTTTTTGGGACTTTTTCCAACAGTTGCCCCTGCCACGCATCGCACCTTGTCTCTATTAGTTCATTACTAGGGGTAACATGGTCTTTTAGCATGTCATTTAATAACCTCTAGTCCATGTTTAGTCCCTGGAACCCAGCAGGTAGGGACTAGGGAGTTTTTAACCAAACAGGGCCTTAGATTAACAACAACTAATGAGTTGCACGGGACAGTGGACGCACCAGCACCATGTGCATCTACCGATGTACTGTGGTTATGCACAGTCTGTTGCAACAAAGAACAAGCAACCAAGGAGCATATTTGTGTCGGTCCCAGTTTTGTTATCTTTAGACGCCTTTCCCTATGTGAGCGCAGCAAATCTAGTCCTGCTCAAACTCTACAGCCTTGTCCCTTCCTTTCCTTTTTGAACTAGTACTTTCGCCCCTTCCTTTCCTCTTTGAACCACGTCCTAGATTTATGCGATACAACTTTCCCCACTACTTTCCCCCATTCCTTTCCTCTTTGAACCACGTCCTAGATTAATGATATACAACTTTCCCCCTTCATTTCCTCTTTGAACCACGTCCTAGATTCATGCTATGTACAACTTTTCCCACTACTTTCCCCCACTCCTTTCCTCTTCGAACCACGTCCTAGATTCATGGTATACATGCAGCTAGAGAAATGCATGTGGAGTAAGTAAATTATACATTAAGGTTTTTGGGGCGTGGTTCGGTGGACGATGGGACGGCGGTGAAGAAGAAGGGGTCGGAGGCCCTCCCGTGCCGCCACTGGGTGGAAAGTGAACAACTGCGCCGGTAGTCCCTGGCCGACGGCGATAGCGTTAAGCCTCCTTCCCTTCCCGGCGGACGGATCCTGCCGGCTCTTTGAGCAGCAGTGAGGGGAGAGAGAGGCCAATGAAGTCTTGTTTAGATCTGGAGAGAGCGAGAGAGTGTGAAGAGAGCAACTACAAGCGCTGAGGCTCCAGCGGGAGAGGGCGAGAGAGTGAGCGAACAGGCTAACCAGCTACACACTCCCGTTATGTTCAACGAGAGGGAAATAACCTTTTATACATTCCTGCATTCGTGTGACAAGCATGCCGTGTTTTTTTGTGTGTGTGGGAGTCATTGGGATTTCAATCATAGTCGTGTCATGTGGCTTTGGTGGTAAGACTATCCACAGTGGTGCAGAAATAATGCAGCCTTAGTCACCTTACCTCTCTCCATGTAGTACGTTGGGTCCCACCAGTCAGAGGGTGAAACAAACAAATTAATAAGAAAAATTAAAAGCGCCAGCGGTGTATCTTACCTCACACATCTCGCTACTGCTCGGGAACACTGTCCAATTGATCCCTCTGTTCGCTCACGTACTATTTTAAGTGAATCCTTATTATAACATGCACACAAATTTTGGGCACTTGTATTCGACTTAAGTCAATGTGCCACCGTATCTCGTATACTTACTACTCCCTCCGTCTAGGTGTAATAAGTCATGTTAGAAGGTGCAACGGGACCAAGGTGCGTGCGTGTGCGTGTGTGTGTGTGTGTGTGTGTGTTTAACACCATGTGTGTGTTAGAGAGAGCGACAGATCGACCTACTCCTACAGAGAGATGTTGTGTAGTGTACGATTTTAGCCGCGACAGTCGGTGCATCCTCTTGTTTCCGGGCGTGTCCGGTAGGGACATGCGGACAGCTGCCACGCCTGCTCCTGACCAGCCTGGCCCACCCAAAGCCCCTCCATCGCCCGTGCGCGCTTCCTGCCTGAAACGGTCAGCACCGTTCCAAAGAATCGGTGCCGCATTCATGCCCGGGCAGAGCGGACGCGACCTCTCACTGGCGCAAGAGTGATGGTTGCTTCGTCCGTCCAACTTACTGCTGGGTCTATGTGATTTGATGGCTCATTGGTCTTTATTACTGAGGTGGTAGGACTGCCGGATGTCCCACGCTTCCGGCGAAAGGAGGTATACTACTACTACTACTACTAGATTACAATTTTCTCCATTCTTACAGCGGAGGCGTGCAAGAGCAGTGAAAACATGCAGGCTCCATGATTACATGGCCCACCTCACACTATCACTGTGCGACACCTGACTCTTTACATAGTACTCCCTCTGTTCCTAAATATTACTAGATGAGTCCCCGCGCGTTGGCGCGGAACAGCGGTATATCTCTCTGCGCAAAATTATCGATTTCATAGAACAAAAAAAACTCTATAACCGCATGACAAATGTGGTAGCCAAACTAAATAAACTCCCATCATCATTTAGATCATCCCACATAAGGAAAAAAGATCAGCCAACTCCTACTGCATAATGGGATTATATTTTTCTTTTTGACATGTTAATGGGACTTAAAAGCTCACTTACATGCATGCTACCGGTGCATGCTTGCATGCAGACATGTTGATGTCATTTAAAACCCACTCACATGCATGTGGCACGGTATTTCTGCATGCTTGCATGTGGCTTAGTGCGGAGCCTCTCAACGTCAAGATCAGATGGCTATTATGGACTAATTTACTTCATCTAACGGCTACATCAATTTTGATGATGTGGCTCAAGGAGAGGATAGAGAATTCCTAGTAGTGGGGGCTAGCTATTACTAGTAGATATAAGTCTTTGTAGAGATTCCACTACATGCGGAACAAAATGAATGAATCTACACTTAAAATGCATCTATATACATCCGCATGTGGTTCATGGTGAAATCTCTACAAAGACTTATATTTAGGAACGGAGGAAGTACTAGTATAGTACGTACTGTAATTTATTAGCGAGATAAATTTGTACAATGCTATGAAGCTTCCGGCTTTTATTACATGTATCTTGCGTCCAAGGTTGCCCGTTGCAACATTTCATCAAATACAAAGGAGACTAACATGCATGCTATTGCATCTCAATGATTGACATATCATAGCAAATATGTACTCTCTCCATTGCAAAAGAAGTTTCTCAACTTTGTGCAAACTTTAGTACCAAGTTGTACTACTACTAAAGTTGACACTTATTTTGGAACAGAGGCAGCTAAATAAAAAAACAATCCATGCAGTCCCTAGCCCTTGAACCGTGAACCCTGACCAGGCTTCAATTTGCTGGCAACATTCCAGCTTCCTAATAAATGAAGTTTGCAACTTTTGACCATCGGATCATTTTGTGCAGTTTCACCAAAATCGAGATGAGCATCCCTGTGGCAAAGAAATTGAACAAGCGTGATTAGAATAAGATTACTGGGACTAGTTGATGAGACATAAACTCATCACAAATACAGTACGTAGAAGCCAGTAGAGGTATGTGCGGGGCAAAGAAGTAGAGAAATATCCACATGGAGTATGGGACGGCGGGAGGCGGCAACTTCCCACGCCGCGGCAGTGAGCAAGGGACGAAGGCAACCTCACCGGCTTTGTGAGAGAGAACGGCTGGGACCCCTGATCGGGACGTGCGGACAGTGGGTTTTCGCCGTCGGCGACGGCCACCGCATCTACACTAAACATCCACCCCTTCCCCAAGTGGACGTGATCTGCAGGGATGTTAGAGATGTGGACACAGTCGTTTTGTGCGAGAGAGTGTGAAGAGAGCAACCCCAGCAAGCAACCGTGTAGGCTGGCCCGTCCTGACTATGTATATAGTGGAGCGGTTTCCTTTTCTCTCCATATGAACCTATCATATTGCGTACGTGCCACTGAAGAAAAAAACTTTATTTATAAATGACGCGGCACCTACTACTCGTTCTCCTATAACCTTGCGCTTGGCAACTCCAAAATATTGACATTGCGATTGGCTCTTCACCTCTTCGGGAAGTCGAGCAATAATGGTAGTGCAGTATATATCGTTCTGGCTATATGAGACCGAATGAATTGTTGCACGTCCACTACGTGGGCGAGGGTCGAGGGGCGAGGGAGAGTGCTACATACGGAGCAAAATGAGTGAATCTACACTCTAAAATACGTCTATATACATCAGTGTTTGGAGTATGTACTAGTAGTTCATATTGAAATCTACTAAAGGACATATATATTCCAAACAATATGATATAATCTCTATAACCAAGGTAGTAGGGACGAGGAGTAAACGGAGGGAGTAGTAAATTTTTCTCCTCGTCCTGCGAGCCACCGCGCATGGGCGAGGGAGCAGGCGTAAGGCGTAGTAAGCAAGCTTCACCTCATCCTGCGAGCCACCGCGCCCGTGGGCGGGGGAGACGGCGTACTAAGCAAGCTTCTCCTCGTTCTGCGAGTTGACGGGACACATCAAAAGTACTCCAGTGTATAGAGCCTTGCCTCTAAGGTAGGCCCCGCATGGTTTGCCTCTTTTTTTAACATAACACGTCAAGTCACAATTTGTTTGTTCACCCGTGGTAGACGATCCTCCCTCCACCAAGTGGACAACCAGTACACGTGCCAAATTACCACGTGGGTTGCCTTTTTCGTATAGAAATGAGCTCCACCATGTACCCGCGCGGGTGTGGTTGGGAAAGAGACGGGAGTACGTGCGCCGTGCATGCACCTCTTCTCTTCGTGCACATCCCTCACCTACGTGGGTGTGTGTGAGAGATACAAACCGCGTTCATGAGTGGTTTTTGTTTTGGGGTGGGAGTGGGGGGTGGATTTCGTGAATTATTTGTGGGAATATGTGTCGATGACATCTCAAACAAAATTTTGCATGCAATGTGTGTGAAATGGAGGCCTGTCCTATTGGGGAACGTAGTAATTTCAAAAAAATTCCTACACACACGCAAGATCATGGTGATGCATAGCAATGAGAGGGGAGAGTGTTTTCCACGTACCCTCGTAGACCAAAAATGGAAGCGTTAGCACAACACGGTTGATGTAGTCGTACGTCTTCACGATCCGACCGATCAAGTACCGAACGTACGGCACCTCCGAGTTCAGCACACGTTTAGCCCGATGACGTCCCTCGAACTCCGATCCAGCCAAGTGTTGAGGGAGAGTTTCGTCAGCACGACGGCGTGGTGATGATGTCGATGTTCTACCGAAGCAGGGCTTTGCCTAAGCACCGCTACAGTATTATCGAGCTGGACTATGGTGGAGGGGAGCACCGCACACGGCTAAGAGGCGATCAACTCGATCAACTTGTGTGTCTAGAGGTGCCCCCCTGCCCCTATATATAAAGGAGCAAGGGGGGAGAGGTGCGGCCAGCCTTGGGGCACGCCAGGAGGAGTCCTACTCCCACCGGGAGTAGGACTCCCCCCCCCCTTTCCTAGTTGGAATAGGACTTGGGAGGGGGAAGAAGGAAAGAGGGGGGCCGGCCCCCTTTGCCCTAAACCAATTTGGTTTGGGACTTGGGGGGCGCACCCCACACTTCCCTTGCTTCCCTCTTTTTCCACAAAGGCCCATGTAGGCCCATTAAGCCCCCGGGGGGTTCCAGTAACCTCCCGGTACTCCGGTAAAATCCCGATTTCACCCGGAACACTTCCGATATCCAAACATAGGCTTCCAATATATCAATCTTCATGTCTCAACCATTTCGAGACTCCTTGTCATGTCCGTGATCACATCCGGGACTCCGAACAACCTTCGGTACATCAAAACATATAAACTCATAATATAACTATCATTGTAGCGTTAAGCGTGCGGACCCTACGGGTTCGAGAACTATGTAGACATGACCGAGACACGTCTCCGGTCAATAACCAATAGCGGAACCTGGATGCTCATATTGGCTCCTACATATTCTACGAAGATCTTTATCGGTCAGACCGCATAACAACATACGTTGTTCCCTTTGTCATCGGTATGTTACTTGCCCGAGATTCGATCGTCGGTATCTCAATACCTAGTTCAATATCGTTACCGGCAAGTCTCGTTACTTGTTCCGTAATACATCAACCCACAACTAACTCATTAGTTGCAATGCTTGCAAGGCTTAAGTGATGTGCATTACCGAGAGGGCCCAGAGATACCTCTCCGACAATCCAAGTGACAAATCCTAATCTCGAAATACGCCAACCCAACAAGTACCTTCGAGACACCTGTAGAGCACCTTTATAATCACCCAGTTACGTTGTGACGTTTGGTAGCACACAAAGTGTTCCTCCGGTAAACGGGAGTTGCATAATCTCATAGTCGTAGGAACATGTATAAGTCATGAAGAAAGCAATAGCAACATACTAAACGATCGTGTGCTAAGCTAACGGAATGGGTCATGTCAATCACATCATTCTTCTAATGATGTGATCCCGTTAATCAAATGACAACTCATGTCAATGTCTAGGAAACTTAACCATCTTTGATCAACGAGCTAGTTAAGTAGAGGCATACTAGTGACACTTTGTTTGTCTATGTATTCACACATGTATTATGTTTCCGGTTAATACAATTCTAGCATGAATAATAAACATTTATCATGATATAAGGAAATAAATAATAAAATTATTATTGCCTCTAGGGCATATTTCCTTCAGTCTCCCACTTGCACTAGAGTCAATAATCTAGATTACACAGTAATGATTCTAACACCCATGGAGCCTTGGTGCTGATCATGTTTTGCTCGTGGAAGAGGCTTAGTCAACGGGTCTGCAACATTCAGATCCGTATGTATCTTGCAAATTTCTATGTCTCCCACCTGGACTAGATCCTGGATGGAATTGAAGCGTCTCTTGATGTGCTTCCTTCTCTTGTGAAATCTGGATTCCTTCGCTAAAGCAATTGCTCCAGTATTGTCACAAAAGATTTTCATTGGACTCGATGCACTAGGTATGACACCTAGATCGGATATGAACTCCTTCATACAGACTCCTTCATTTGCTTCTTCCAAAGCAGCTATGTACTCCGCTTCACATGTAGATCCCGCCACGACGCTTTGTTTAGAACTGCACCAACTGACAGCTCCACCGTTTAATGTAAACATATATCTGGTTTGCGATTTAGAATCGTCTGGATCAGTGTCAAAGCTTGCATCAACGTAACTGTTTACGATGAGCTCTTTGTCACCTCCATAAATGAGAAACATATCCTTAGTCCTTTTCATGTATTTCAGGATGTTCTTGACCACTGTCCAGTGATCCACTCCTAGATTACTTTGGTACCTCCCTGCTAGACTTATAGCAAGGCACACATCAGGTCTGGTACACAGCATTGCATACATAATAGAGCCTATGGCTGAAGCATAGGGAACATCTTTCATTTTCTCTCTATCTTCTGCAGTGTTCGGGCACTGAGTCTTACTCAACTTCACACCTTGTAATACAGGCAACAACCCTTTCTTTGCCTGATCCATTTTGAACTTCTTCAAAACTTTGTCAAGGTATGTGCTTTGAGAAAGTCCAATTAAGTGTCTTGATCTATCTCTATAGATCTTAATGCCCAATATGTAAGCAACTTCACCGTGGTCTTTCATTGAAAAACTCTTATTCAAGTATCCCTTTATGCTATCCAGAAATTCTATATCATCTCCAATCAGTAATATGTCATCCACATATAATATCAGAAATGCTACAGAGCTCCCACTCACTTTATTGTAAATACAGGCTTCTCCAAAAGTCTGTATAAAACCAAATGCTTTGATCACACTATCAAAGCGTTTATTCCAACTCCGAGAGGCTTGCACCAGTCCATAAATGGATCGCTGGAGCTTGCACACTTTGTTAGCTCCCTTTGGATCGACAAAACCTTCCGGTTGCACCATATACAACTCTTCTTCCAGAAATCCATTCAAGAATGCAGTTTTGACATCCATCTGCCATATTTCATAATCATAAATCGCGGCAATTGCTAACATGATTCGGACAGACTTAAGCATCGCTACGGGTGAGAAGGTCTCATCGTAGTCAATCCCTTGAACTTGTCGAAAACCTTTTGCAACAAGTCAAGCTTTATAGACAGTAACATTACCGTCAGCGTCAGTGTTCTTCTTGAAGATCCATTTATTCTCAATTGCTTGCCGATCAACGGGCAAGTCAACCAAAGTCCAAACTTTGTTCTCATACATGGATCCCATCTCAGATTTCATGGCCTCAAGCCATTTTGCAGAATCTGGGCTCACCATCGCTTCTTCATAGTTCGTAGGTTCGTCGTGGTCTAGTAACATAACTTCCAGAACAGGATTACCGTACCACTCGGGTGCGGATCTTACTCTGGTTGACCTACGAGGTTCAGTAACAACTTGATCTAAAGTTTCATGATCATCATCATTAACTTCCTCACTAATTGGTGTAGGTGTCGCAGAAACCGTTTTTGTGATGAACTACTTTCCAATAAGGGTGCAGGTACAGTTACCTCATCAAGTTCTACTTTCCTCCCACTCACTTCTTTCGAGAGAAACTCCTTCTCTAGAAAAACTCCGAATTTAGCAACAAAAGTATTGCCTTCGGATCTGTGATAGAAGGTGTACCCAACAGTCTCCTTTGGGTATCCTATGAAGACACATTTCTCCGATTTGGGTTCGAGCTTATCAGGTTGAAGCTTTTTCACATAAGCATCGCAGCCCCAAACTTTCAAAAACGACAACTTTGGTTTCTTACCAAACCACAGTTCATAAGGTGTCGTCTCAACGGATTTAGATGGTGCCCTATTTAACGTGAATGCGGCCGTCTCTAAAGCATAACCCCAAAACAATAGCGGTAAATCTGTAAGAGACATCATAGATCACACCATATCTAGTAAAGTATGATTATGACGTTCGGACACACCATTGTGCTGTGGTGTTCCGGGTGGCGTGAGCTGCGAAACTATTCCCAAGTGTTTCAAATGTAGACCAAACTCGTAACTCAAATATTCTCCTCCACGATCAGATCGTAGAAACTTTATTTTCTTGTTACGATGATTTTCAACTTCACTCTAAAATTCTTTGAACTTTTCAAATGTTTCAGACTTATGCTTCATTAAGTAGATATACCCATATATGCTTAAATCATATGTGAAGGTGAGAAAATAATGATATCCGCCACGAGCCTCAACATTCATCGGACCACATACATCTGTATGTATGATTTCCAAAAAATCTGTTGCTCTCTCCATAGTTCCGGAGAATGGAGTTTTAGTCATCTTGCCCATGAGGCACGGTTCGCAAGTACCAAGTGATTCATAATCAAGTGGTTCCAAAAGTCCATCGGTATGGAGTCTCTTCATGCGCTTTACACCGATATGACCTAAACGGCAGTGCCACAAATAAGTTGCACTATCATTATCAACTCTGCATCTTTTGGCTTCAACATTATGAATATGTGTGTCACTACTATCGAGATTCAATAAGAATAGACCACTCTTCATGGGTGCATGACCATAAAAGATATTACTCAAATAAATAGAACAACCATTATTCTCTGATTTAAATGAATAACCGTCTTGCATCAAACAAGATCCAGATATAATGTTCATGCTCAACGCTGGCACCAAATAACAATTATTTAGGTCTAATACTAATCCCGAAGGTATATGTAGAGGTAGCGTGCCGACCGCGATCACATCGACTTTGGAACCATTTCCCATGCGGATCGTCACCTCGTCCTTAGCCAATCTTCGCTTAATCCGTAGCCCCTGTTTCGAGTTGCAAATATTAGCAACAGAACCAGTATCAAATACCCAGGTGCTACTGCGAGCATTAGTAAGGTACACATCAATAACATGTATATCACATATACCTTTGTTCACCTTGCCATCCTTCTTATCCGCCAAATACTTGGGGCAGTTCCGCTTCCAGTGACCAGTCTGCTTGCAGTAGAAGCACTCAGTTTCAGGCTTAGGTCCAGACTTGGGTTTCTTCTCTTGAGCAGCAACTTGCTTGGTTTTCTTCTTGAAGTCCCCCTTCTTCTTCCCTTTGCCCTTTTTCTTTAAACTAGTGGTCTTGTTGACCATCAACACTTGATGCTCCTTCTTGATTTCTACCTCCGCAGACTTTAGCATTGTGAAGAGCTCGGGAATTGTTTTATTCATCCCTTGCATATTATAGTTCATCACGAAGCTCTTGTAGCTTGGTGGCAGTGATTGAAGAACTCTATCAATGACACTATCAATCGGAAGATTAACTCCCAGCTGAGTCAAGTGATTATGGTACCCAGACATTCTGGTATATGTTCACTGACAGAACTATTCTCCTCCATTTTGCAGCTGTAGAACTTATTGGAGACTTCATATCTCTCAATCTGGGAATTTGCTTGAAATATTAACTTCAACTCCTGGAACATCTCATATGCTCCATGACGTTCAAAACGTCGTTGAAGTCCCGGTTCTAAGCCATAAAGCATGGCACACTGAACTATTGAGTAGTCATCAGCTTTGCTCTGCCAGACGTTCTTAGCGTCTTTAGTTGTATCAGCAGCAGGCCTGGCACTCAGCGGTGCTTCCAGGACGTAATTCTTCTGTGCAGCAATGAGGATTATCCTCAAGTTACGGACCCAGTCCGTGTAATTGCTACCATCATCTTTCAACTTTGCTTTCTCAAGGAACGCATTAAAATTCAATGGAACAAAAGCACGTGCCATCTATCTACAATCAACATAGACAAGCAAGATACTATCAGGTACTAAGTTCATGATAAATTTAAGTTCATTTAATCATATTACTTAAGAACTCCCACTAAGATAGTCATCCCTCTAATCCTCTAAGTGATCATGTGATCCAAATCAACTAAACCATGTCCGATCATCACGTGAGATGGAGTAGTTTCAATGGTGAACATCACTATGTTGATCATATCTACTATATGATTCACGCTGGACCTTTCGGTCTCCGTGTTCTGAGGCCATATCTGTTATATGCTAGGCTCGTCAAGTTTAACCTGAGTATTCTGCGTGTGCAACTGTTTTGCACCCGTTGTATTTGAACGTAGAGCCTATCACACCCGATCATCACGTGGTGTCTCAGCACGAAGAACTTTCGCAACAGTGCATACTCAGGGAGAACACTTATACTTTGATAATTTAGTGAGGGGTCATCTTATAATGCTACCGTCAATCAAAGCAAGATAAGATGCATAAAAGATAAACATCACATGTAATCAATATAAGTGATATGATATGGCCATCATCATCTTGTGCTTCTGATCTCCATCTCCTAAGCACCATCATGATCACCATCATCACCGGCGCGACACCTTGATATCCATCGTAGCATCGTTGTCGTCTCGCCAATCTTATGCTTCCACGACTATCGCTACCGCTTAGTGATAAAGTAAAGCATTACAGGGCGATTGCATTGCATACAATAAAGCGACAACCATATGGCTCCTGCCAGTTGCCGATAACTTGGTTACAAAACATGATCATCTCATACAATATAGCATCATGTCTTGACCATATCACATCACAACATGCCCTACAAAAACAAGTTAGATGTCCTCTACTTTGTTGTTGCAAGTTTTACGTGGCTACTACGGGCTTAGCAAAAACTGTTCTTACCTACGCATCAATACCACAACGATAGTTTGTCAAGTTGGTGTTGTTTTAACCTTCGCAAGGACCGGGCGTAGCCACACTCGGTTCAACTAAAGTTGGAGAAACTGACACCCGCTAGCCACCTATGTGCAAAGCACGTCGGTAGAATCAGTCTCGCGTAACCGTACGTGTAATGTCGGTCCGGGCCGCTTCATCCAACAATACCGCTGAACCAATGTATGACATGCTGGTAAGCAGTATGACTTATATCGCCCACAACTCACTTGTGTTCTACTCGTGCATATAACATCAACGCATAAAACCTGGCTCGGATGCCACTGTTGGGGAATGTAGTAATTTCAGAAAAATTCCTACGCACACGCAAGATCATGGTGATGCATAGAAACAAGAGGGGAGAGTGTTGTCCACGTACCCTCGTAGACCGAAAGTGGAAGTGTTAGCACAACGTGGTTGATGTAGTCGTACGTCTTCATGATCCGACCGGTCAAGTACCAAATGTATGGCACCTTCGAGTTCAGCACATGTTCAGCCCGATGACGTCCCTCGAACTCCGATCAAGTCGACTGTTGAGGGAGAGTTTCGTCAGCACGACGGCGTGGTGACGATGTTGATGTTCTACCGACGCAAGGCTTCGCCTAAGCACCGCTACAGTATTATCGAGGTGGACTATGGTGGAGGGGGCACCGCACACGGCTAAGAGGCGATCAACTTGATCAACTTGTGTGTCTAGAGGTGCCCCCTGCCCCTGTATATAAAGGAGCAAGGAGGGATAGGTGCGGACAGCCTTGGGGCGCGCCAGGAGGAGTCCTACTCCCACCGGGAGTAGGACTCCCCCCCTTTCCTAGTTGGAATAGGACTTGGGAGGGGGGAAGAAGGAAAGAGGGGGGCCGGCCCCCTTTGCCCTAAACCAATTCGGTTTGGGCCTTGGGGGGCGCGCCCCACACTTCCCTTGCTTCCCTCCTTTTCCACTAAGGCCCATGTAGGCCCATTAAGCCCCCGAGGGGGTTCCGGTAACCTCTCGGTACTCCGGTAAAATCCCGATTTCACCCGGAACACTTCCGATATCCAAACATAGGCTTCCAATATATCGATCTTCATGTCTCGACCACTTCGGGACTCCTCGTCATGTCCGTGATCACATCCGAGAGTCCGAACAACCTTCGGTACAACAAAACATATAAACTCATAATATAACTGTCATCGTAGCGTTAAGCGTGCGGACCCTATGGGTTCGAGAACTATGTAGACATGACCGAGACACGTCTCCGGTCAATAACCAATAGCGGAACCTGGATGCACATATTGGCTCCTACATATTCTACGAAGATCTTTATCGGTCAGACCGCATAACAACATACGTTGTTCCCTTTGTCATCGGTATGTTACTTGCCTGAGATTCGATCCTCGGTATCTCAATACCTAGTGCAATCTCGTTACTGGCAAGTCTCTTTACTCGTTCCGTAATACATCATCCCACAACTAACTCATTAGTTGCAATGCTTGCAAGGCTTAAGTGATGTGCATTACCGAGAGGGCCCAGAGATACCTCTCCGACAATCGGAGTGACAAATCCTAATCTCGAAATACGCCAACCCAACAAGTACCTTCAGAGACACCTGTAGAGCACCTTTATAATCACCCAGTTATGTTGTGATGTTTGGTAGCACACAAAGTGTTCCTCTGGTAAACGGGAGTTGCATAATCTCATAGCCATAGGAACATGTATAAGTCATGAAGAAAGCAAAAGCAACATACAAAACGATCGTGTGCTAAGCTAACGGAATGGGTCATGTCAATCACATCATTCTTCTAATGATGTGATCCCGTTAATCAAATGACAACTCATGTCAATGGCTAGGAAACTTAACCATCTTTGATCAACGAGCTAGCTAAGTAGAGGCATACTAGTGACACTCTGTTTGTCTATGTATTCACACATGTATTATGTTTCCGATTAATACAATTCTAGCATGAATAATAAACATTTATCATGATATAAGGAAATAAATAATAACTTTATTATCGCCTCTATGGCATATTTCCTTCATATCCATATCATACATAGAGGGTCGGGCAATCCATGAGAAGAGAGGGAGGGGTCATAGCTATCGACGGAGTCGAAGAGAGGATCAAGTGGGTTGGTGCGAGATCGATGAAGAGAGCCATCGAAATTGTGTGTGTGTACAAGTCAAAGATATAGGGCGACCAGCCTACCGGAACATTAGAGGGCACACGTCAAGTTTGTGTGTGGCAGGGAGACATGACTAGAGCGCTCGATGTATCAGTGTGTGTGGGGGGAGGGTGGTGGGAGGGGTAGGCAGAGGCCTAACTATAGAGGTAGAACGACTCGTATATGTGTTGAGAAGGAGAGACCCAGCTATGTCTTGAGGGAGATCGGTCAACATCCATACACAACTGAAGCAGGGGAAATATGATGGGAGAGAGAGAGGAGAGAGAGAGGAGAGAGAGAGGAAGGGAGAGGGAGGGAGAGGGGTAGAGTGCTGCATGGGTGATGGAGTTGCTTCTCGAAGATGGTGGGAGAGGCCTACTAGAAAAACTGAGGGTGGAACTGCAATGTTATCAATAAGAGTGGGGATGTGATTCTGTGTGTGCCTGTGCGTGATAGATCTGTTGGGACGCATCCATGGATGATGAAGGGGAACCATGTGTTTGGTAAGCAAACCTAACTAGATCGGTAGATCAATTGCTGTTTGTCGGAGGAAGGGAGAGACACTACTAATGAGGTAGATCGATTGACGTGTGGGTAAAAACGAGTTATAAGGACCTAGCTAGCTATATGTATAGCGAGAGATCGGTCGGTGTACGTACATTTGTTAGAGGCAAATAAGGCCCAGCGAGATGGATAGACAGAGAGAATGAAGCTAGGAGGTGGTGCGAGAGGCCCAACTACTAGCTAGATAGGGGGAGGAGTGTGCGGTTGTGAGAGCGATGAAGAGAGGGGTGAGAGTTTACACGTGTGTCTGGCCGTATGAGAGACACGAGGCAAGGACACATAAAGGAGGAGATTGAAGGTGTGTTTGTATGTTGTAGGCAGGCATCGCTGGAGAGGTTTATCGATCGGTGTGTGTCGGAAAGGAGTTGTGGAGACTCTAGGAGAACGACCTAAAGAAAAAAATGAATGTGCCTGGTGGATAGAATGCCGAGGGAGGGGGAGGGCGAGGAGGGCGTGTGCATGCACGAGAGAAAGTTAGTGGTAGCTACAAAGGTTAGAGGATTGTGTGGGTGTAAGAGACTAACAAAGATCATAATTTGATATGAAAGAGGATTCATATATTTGAATAGGAGATCATAGTGTTTTAAACATTGCATGCATGAATATAGCGGTGATACATGTGTTGTGCACATGTTATACCATAATGTGATAATGCATGGTGTTTGCAACTCACGGCTAAATGCCGAACAATCTAAACCATACTATACATCAAACAATCTCACATTTTATTTGAATTTGTGATAATGTGTGGCGTTTGCAGCTTACAACTAAATATCGAACAATCTAAACAATACTATATATCGAACATTCTCACATTTTATTTGAATTTGTGGTAATGTGTGGTGTTTGCAACTCACATCTAAATACTTGTAGGCGTAGGGGGCGGGGCACCATACATAATGTGATAAACACATTATACATATGAGACATGGTTTAGATTATGAAGATCTAGCTAGAGCTAGAAATGTAATGTGATTTGAAATCAAAATAAAGTGGATTCAAAAAATCTAGTTTGAGTTCATATAGTACACATAGTTCATATGTAACTCGAGACTAATCATGTGGTGTGCTGTGAAGATAATACACAAACAATGGTTTAACTTGACAATAATGATGATTGTAGATCTTATTAAAATAGAGAAGCGAATTCAAATGCTTTGACTTCACAACAATCATTACTGTAGATCTTATTCAAATAGAGAAACGAATTCAAATTTAGTTCATATTGAAGCGGTAGTATATATGTTTGGAATGCACTAAAACGTTCATTTGAGTAGTAGGTTGCATGCATTATACATGTAGCGAAATATTTTAATTGAACATAACATGAATTCAAAGTTTTGAATGACATTTGTAGGGCGCATTGATTTGGTACAGTACACGTTAGGCTTGTCCGGAAATTTCAACCCGCGCCTTGTTAGCCCGAAATATTTAAGATATATCTTTGTCTCGTTGTGCTCCGAGAACTCCATCTCAACCCGCGCCTTGCTATTCCGAAATTACAACGGGTGCGAAAACTCCCACCTCCTGTGAAATCCCGACACACGAAATGCCCGTGGTACCCCTGGACCGAAAGAACCGCCTCAAATTGGTGGGGATACTTTTTTAACTTACCCCACATTTCGGACAAGCGCGTCTCTAAGCCATGGTTCCCCACTGCCATCCCATCCACCCACCCATTCGTACACTGAGGACGCGAAAACCCGTGACGAAACCCCACACCCTGCTCTGTCCGCCACCCAGCCGGAGCCTCTTCCCCGACGACGTCGTCCATAGCAACACCTCGACGTCCCTCATCCACCGTACCGGATGAGGATCCGTCGTCGATCTCATCGTCCCGCCGGTTCAGCCACCCCGTCCTCCACCTCCAAGGAGTTGCCCCGATGTTCCCCTCGTCTTTCGCGCCACCTCCATTCCCACACCACCGTCTTCACCTGCACCACCGGAAGAGCATCATAATCACCGTTTCCTCGGATGAAGCTACGGCCTAATCGGCGCCACCAAAGAGGTTGTACACTAATCACCGCATTTTCTTCTTGATTCGATCTCACGGTGCTGCCGGCGCTCAGTCCCGAGCCAACACGGCGCGGCTCCATCCACGGCGGCGTCGCCGGCCACTTCCTCCACGGCGTCGCTCCCTCGGCGGCGACATCCACATCAGTAGGACCTGCTGCTACTTTAGCTCTCGCTCGCGCTGCTGCTCTGCTCTTGCTCTCGGTCCCCTGCCTGGTCTGCTCTTGCTATTGCTCTTGCTCGCGCTATTTCTCTCGCTCTTGCTCTTGCTTGCGATGCTGCTCCGATTTAGCTACACTTCACTCCGATGCCACCGGGGTGAAGGAAGAACCAGCCGTAGCGGGGAGGGGGGCTCGCCGGAGAGGTACCCCACTATCTATCTTAGGGTTCAAGATGGGGGCGGTGGTCGCCGGCGGTGGCGGGGCAGTGGCGTGGGGATCGCCGGAGAAAAAGCTCGGCATGGGGGGCCTAGAGGGATGGCTGGGGCAGCGGCGGACCGGTGGTGGGGAGTGTTTTCATGCGGGCGGGGCGGCGCACCACCGGCCGCGGGCGGCGGGGGGCTGCTGTTTGGCTGGCTCAGGGGGTGGAGGTTGAAGATGAACTGCAGGCCCTTGATTTCGTATCCAACGGCTGCAAAATCGACTGACCAGAGATGAAAAAGTCAGTCGATTGACGTGTAGCCTCGCCTTGCTAGTGCGTTCATTTTCGACAGCAAAATTCAGTTTTGACAGCAAAATTCAGTTTCGACAGTTAAGTTCAGTTTCGACAGTTAAATTCAGTTTCGACAGTTAAGTTCAGAGATGAGCCGCTGATGTATTTTACATCTAGCACTTTGTGGTTATGTATTTTACGTCATGTATTGGAGATGCTATTAGAATTCCACTCAGGTTAACGTTGTTCATTGTCTCTCTTGTCCTGCTTCAGCCTCGGCGTCGTACAACTCACCGGAGCTGCTCAAACGACGAAACCCTCCAACATAGCGGAGCAGTACCTCGGGCTCCATCTCCAGACGCCTAAGATCTTCTTCCCCTCCTCCGATAGCCAAGTCAGGCGGAGCATCCTCATCGGCCAACCCAATCACGCTGAGATCGACATGGCTTCGCCAAAGAGGTTGTACACTTGTTGCATCTCTTTTTTACTCTACATGTTATATATATTGTCCACTGAGCACACGGATTTGTTCCTTTAGTGTCTCCTTGAAAGAAAAACGTAGGAATTTAATTTTCACTTGTCCTCCTTTTCAAATTCCTATTCATGAAGCACAAGACTAAGAGATAGTAGCATAATAGCATTATAACCATACATTTTCTTGTGGTTTGACTTAATATCACCATGCTTCTTTGCATCCTGTGATCTTCCAATTGTTGTGAATCAAACACCCAGATTGGCAGAAATCCTGTGTTTTTAAATTCTCTGTTTTGCATGTGCATTCCTATCCTATTCCGGTCTATTTCCTATCCCTGCATTGTTAGAATCCTCCAATTCAAACGAGCCCTTGCAGAATTACTTCTCTTACAGATAGTTGTCAAAGAAAACCTTGCGTGGTTTGTCCCGCTCCTGCTGCGCCATCGTCCACCCCAGCTCAGCTGCTCCAATGACAGAAGGGTCCAGCACAGCAGGGATCCGGCCTCCAGACTGTCTTTCGCCGCCTCAGATCTTCTTCCCCGCCGCTGGCAGCCATGAAAACTGCACTACCATCATCAACCGAGCAGATGACCTCGAGGACTACACGGGTCCGCAAGAGAGGTCACACTATTTCATGGCTGCTTACGTTATGCATCGCTTAATATTACATGCTACTTTATCTTCATGTTCACCGATTAGACTCTGAGTCAGCTCCAAACTAATGGTCAAACTTGAGTTTTTAAATGGTTGTGGGGTACATATCGGGGCCGCTATCAATAGTATCTATCTACTATCTGGTTAATCTCCGGTGTCTACTATGAGTTTCATGTTGGGTGGGAAACAAATAGTAAAGAAGCCATTATCTGTATTTTTTAACTGAAGCCATTATCTGCCTGCTATTATTGGTTTCGGGTCTATCCATAGGTTGCTATCATCACTCTGGATTTCTGCATGCACTCCTTACATAATCTCACTATGTTTTATTCCTATGCATGACAGTTATTGTAAACAATGGAACTGAACATGTAGAGCAAAAGAGACGAGCCTTGCGTGGCAATAAAATTTCATGCAGACGTCGCTCCATGGTAGGCGCAAAGGCAGCCCCCCTCCACGCATTTCGGATTGTAATCGAGAGGAAGATATCTGTTCTGAGGGGGATTCAGAAGGAGAAGACAACTCCTATTTACCCCCTGAGGTCTTCGCTCTAACTTGGCATGCTGATGTTGGTTATATCATGCATATGGTGTCTTGCATTGCTTACTTTATACATCAAATATGTCATCTGCTTAGTTTAGACATCCTTTGTGCGAATGCCATCTGTTTAGTTTATTCATCATTTATGTGAATTATGCAATGCCATCTTGTTTAGCCAGGCATCATATATGTGAATTTTGCAATGCCATCCTGCTTAGCCAGTCATCTTATATGTAAATTATATCAGGCCATCCTTTTTTTCGTTACATATTACATTTGTCAACAATGTTATTACATTCAACTGCTCTTCGTGTGCATCAGCCATTTGACACGGTGATGGCAAATTCTGGAGTGAAAACAAGGTCTTCAGAGCAGACTATGCTATCTGACGAAGCGCATATCTCGCTGGTTACGGATAGCTCCTCAGAGGAGGATTCAGAGACAGATGACCAGTCCTATTCCCCCCCCCCCCCGAGGTGTATGCTCTAACTTGGCAGGGTTATGTTGCTCATATCATGTGTATGGTGTCTCGCATTGCTATGTCATTTGATTAGTTTAGACATGCTTTGTGTGAATGCCACCTGTTCAGTGTCTAATTACCATATATGTGAATTATGCATTGCCATCTTGTTGCAAGACATTATATATGTGAATTATACAATGCTATCTTGTTGCAAAGGCATTATATATGTGAATTATGCAATGCCATGCTGTTTAGCCAATCATCATGTATGTGAATTATATCATGCTATCATTTTTTTGTATTGTGTGTTCCATTTGGCGACAACATTTATATATTCAACTACTCTTCCTGTGCATCAGCCGTTTGAAGCGGTGATGGAAGTATCTAGAGTGAAAACAAGATATTCAGAGCAGACAATGCTACCTGCTGAAGCAGACATCTTGCTGGTTACAGAGTGCTCCTCAGAGGAGGATTCAGAGACTGATGACCAGTCCTATTTTCCCCCTGAGGTCTATGCTCAAACTTGGCAGGGTTATATTACCCATGTCAGGCATGTTGTCTTGCATTGCTTAGTTTTTACATCATATATGGATTGCCATCTGCTTACTTGCTTACTATATAAATCATATATTTGAACTATATCATGCCATCATGTTTACATAGTACATACACATCATCTATCTGAATTATGGCATGGCAACCCATTTAATAAAGACATCATATAGTTATATCATCTCATCCTGTTTAGTGTTTGCAGTCATCATATTCTGAATTATGGCATTCTATCCGTGAATGTATGTGAATTATGGCATGCCAACCTATTTAATAAACACATTATATAGTTATGTCATGTCATCCTGTTTACATAGTCTCATATTTTGAACTATGTCTTTCCATCTTTTTTAGTTAGCCATCATAATGTGAAATTGTGTCATGCTATCATATTTAGTTAGCCATCATATATGTGAAATTGTGTCATGCTATCCTGTTTGGTTAGACAACATAAATATGAATTATTTCATGCCCTCTTTTATTCCCCACTATCCATTGCACCTATCTATCATACAATGTCTATACTTTCAATTACTTTTCTTGTTTATCAGCCATTTGAATTGGAGAGCGTGATGGTAGTATCTAAGGGAGTAACAACACGGTCTTCAGAAAAGATAGTGCTACCAGTTGATGCAGATAGAACCACGGTTGTACTTGCCCAAGGACCAGATCCACCACACATAACCCAGACTCGCAGATTTTACCCCTACCTAGTTGGACAGAGAACCAGCTACACCCCTTCTAACCCCAACCCTGGCAGATAGTAACCCAGTTCCAGTTGACACAGCACCATCTCCACCACAGAGCACCCAAACACGAGTAGTTAGTAAGGGAACTGCAGTGCCCAAAGCACGAGGACCACCACTCCGAATCCCAACTCAACGCTTAAAGGAGAAGAAGATTTGTTCTTAGGTCAGGTTCTGTAGCTATGGTTCATACTCCTTTGCTCTTGCCTGACTGTATTTACTCATACCAACTATTTTCAAATTTGAAGGATGGAATTGAAACTCCAATGGCGCAAAAGGTATGTTTTAAACATATTTCTTTAACTGGTTTGCTGTTGTAACCTGCTCTATGTTGATTTCAGTTTCAATTGAATAAACAGTTATGTTCTCATGTCATGCACATTACAAGTGTTGTTATTGCTCTATAGTTACCCACACTTATATTCTATCTATTCTGCTTTGTCTTGAACAAATATTATTTGAACTGTGTCTCTATCTTGATTTGGCAACAAAAACTAAAATGATATAGACCATAAAGTGACCATGGTACATAGATATATGTTTGTTTCATGCTGTTACCCTGTCCACTTTACTACTGAACTCATTTACCAAGATGAGTTTCATATACAACATGGTAAACATATGATGTGTCTGCTTGTTTCTCTTTTAGAATGAGGACAAAATATTGGAGAACAGTATCGCGTTATCCAATGGTAAAGGAAGTAATGCAGATAAGGTTCAAGATAGTGAGACATCCCTGTTGGTCTCCAAGAAAGCTGATAAAAACTATCTTGTAGATAGTGAGGGAACCCAAAAGTCCTGTCTTGATGTAGTGTTCGAGTTACTGGCCACTACTGCTGGCACAAGCTCTTCGAACTCGCTGCCTGAATCAGTTCGTCTTCTTGAGTCTCAACTTCAAGTTCAAAGACATCGATCAGATGTGCTGCGATAGGAAGCTGAAGGACTGAGGAAGTCCCTGCATAATTCAGATGCATATTTTCTGGTGCAACAGCAAGCGCTAGAGGATTTAAGCGCCAAACAAGAGAAAATTAATAAGCTTGCTAAGCATCTTGCCAGCATTATGGGTACCCAGGATATTGTTTCTTGAGATCTTATGAAGTGGTTTCAGTTCTGGATTTGTTTTGCTGCGGCGTTTATTTGCGCTGGTCGCCAACTTTGACAACCAGTGTATATGATATGCTGCTTTGTTCCCTATATTTGCACTGGTGGCGAACTTTGATGCCTAGTGGATGTATTATGTGTAATAGTCGTGATAGCCTAGCGTTAGTTGCTTGCTTATTTATTTCCTTGTTGTCTTGTTTATTTGTTTGCTTGTAGTCATTGCAGTTCTTTTTCCGCGGTTAGCTAGTGGCTGCAATAACCTATTTTTTAAAACTATGCCACAATAACCATGGGCTAATATTTACTGTAGTGACACTAGGCCTCCTACTGGCCGTAGAAACAGTGGGCCTTCTATGGGCCGTAGAAACGATGGGCCTTCTACGGGTCGTAGAAACAATGGGCCTTCTGCGGGTCGTATTATCAATGGGCCTTATACAGGCCGTATAATCGATTGGCCAAACATGGGCCAAACAGACTGCATTATGGCCGTAAACAGGCTAGAGTTGGAATCGTCCGTTCATGGGCCGACCATAATGGGCCATTGTTAATAGGTCGTATTTGATGACGCTATGAAATCGGCCCAACGTATTAACGGACCACAAACGGGCCGACTGTAACCACGGGCTGAATTTGGCCCACAAGCAGAAAATGACAGTAACGGGCCGTAAGTAAACGAATGCTGGAAATGCGCCCAAGAATAAATGGGCTCTGAGAAGGCCGAAAGATAACATGGGCTGGAAACGGCCCAACGGAATAACGGGCTATTAATGGGTATAAAGTGATACATTGTTCATTACGGGCCAGTTTCACCACAGGCCGTTAATGGGTGTAAAGTGATACATTGTTCATTACGGGCCAGTTTCACCACGGGCCGTTAGTAGGCCAAGAGTTACATAGGGCCTCATATGGGCCGAAAGACGTCATGGGCCATACATGGGCCAGAAGTGAAAATGGGTTGGAATCACATTGGATGGCCCAGATGATGCTACTGGGCCTAATTCGGATAGGGCATAACGGGCCTTGGGTTAGCGGGCTATAAATGGGCTATATTCGAACAGGCCATTAACATGCTTTCCATGGGCCGGCTCGTCGGCTTTTGACCAAGTCAAATGGGCCGGCCTTTTCACGCGAATGGGCCTCTATTGGGCCGTGCCACGTGTCGACGTATCATATGCGCCTTCCGTACAATAAGTGGTTGACATCTGTCCCAACGATGAGCCGACACGTGTTTCCTCCAGCCAATGATGATTTTACACGTGGAAAATCCCCATTGGTCGGAGCTGTTAACGGGTTATCGGATCCAAAACCCGACCCGATAGCTTAATGGCGTTCCGTTACGGTGGATGCCACGTGTCGGTCACCCTTGACGAAAGCACTTCTATGACGCGCGATTTATCGTCATGGAAGTGGACACTTCCGTGATGATAATTTTGGTAATGTCATGGAACACTTCTATGACAGCACATGTATGACTATCTTGATTCTGTCATAAATTTGTCATGGATGTACATGCATGACAAAAAAAGTGACCTACTATGACAAACACGTATCATCATGGAAGTGTATTTTTTTTGTAGTGCAGGCAGCTGGCGCCGGCTGGGAACGCATCGCGCGATGGCGCGAGGGACGAGTGTTTTTGGTGTGCCAGGGTAGTCAGCTGCGGTTGTGGCAATGTTGGAGATGCCCTTTGCTCACATGTGACCCTGCATGTCATTGAAAAAGCAAGACAACCCGGCATGGTCTCAGGTCCTGGGGATGCAGTTGGTCGCGCTACACCACTCCACGGACGCATCGCGGCACGCGCGCACTTCGGTGCCCCGTGCATCCTCGATGAGCCAGGTGTTAATCTGCTGGTCGTGCCACAGTGCTAACGCCACCCTCGGCACACTGAAACCAACCATGTAAAGCGACGATGAGCGTGTCACTCCCGCATGCCTCATTTGAACATTCCGTCGAGTATCATTCGTATGTGGGCCTAGACCATGCTTGTATTTCCAATGTTGTAATTTGTCCAACATGCATACAAACAAACGGTTCATTTAAAGTTTCCCTTTGCCTCCACTACGTGTCGCTTCCCGTCTTAGTTTTGACATCCCATTTGGTTCATGCCCCGACACATCTTGACGAGATCGATTGATGTTGAGAGATCAATTGCGTGTCGTGCAAGGAGATAAAGGTTTGGTCTGTTTCTATCATAGAAATGACCGACGGGGGGTCTGTGGGGATCAGAAGGACTATATTGTATGTTCATAAGCAAAACGAATGTATTGTACCCACCCTAGTCCTCTTTCAATTGATCTCCGCACACTGAGATGAAATCAAGAGAGAACGAGTGGGTGCATGTGTGATACCTAAGGCGGATTCAAAATTTTGAACCGGTGATCATAGCATCCACAAATCATATATAAAGGGTATTCAATGTTAACGTACAATATACTCCCTCCGATCCTTTCTAGTAGTTTACATATAAGTTTTATGTGTAGTCAAAGTATCTCTACTTTGATCAAACTTACAGAAAAAAGTATCAACATTCAACAACGCCCAATCAATATTTTTAGATTCGTATGTACTCCTGGATTTGTATTCAAACATACATGGTTTCCAATTTGTTTTCAACCACGTGAATGTGCTTGTTCTCGTGCATGCTCTTCCTACTAGGATTTCGCCACGTATAGCTAGTCCAATAGTAACTTTTTTTAAGCTCCCTGTCCACTAGTACTAGTGGAGTACTGACAACATCTGTAGTAGAGTATGCAGTGCTCATAGTACTCCCTCCTTCCATTTATATATGGCCTATGTGGAGGAGGGAGATGTGAAAAAGTAAAGGGAGTGATCTCTCATCCAAGAGCCTAGCTATATACGTATTCCTAGTTAAGTACAATAAATATGAAGAAAGAGATGGAGAGGAGATGGAAAAAGTACTAATACAATAGCCAACCTTATATATATTTTCGCGGGAAATAGCCCACACTACTATATGAGTGCATATAGATGATGTCTATAGATGACATGGCAGTTCCTTATAGCCATCGGCTGGCTATATTATTAACCATGCTCTTATGCATTTTTAAAAACCGCCTTTGACTATTGACAAGATTAATAGTACATGAGATGTATAATGTGAAAATTATATCATTGGAAGCTCCTTTCACATACGAATTTGACCGTATGCTTTGTGTAAGTTGCATGTCAGATATTATTACTCTAACATTTGGTCAAAGTTAGCCTCAAAAAATGCATTAGGCCCTGTAGATGGAAGGAGGGAGTAGTAGTGGAAGTGGATCCTCAGACGTAGGTATCCCTGCCTTACCCTCCATTTCGTTCACTTACTGGCGGACCCCATGCTTGCTAGGCCCTGCATGTCATTTACTCAATGGGTTCGGCCATGTTAGGGGATCCTCATCCGTAGTATACTCCCTCTATTTTTATTTACTCCGCATAAAACGGAGGGAGTGGTAGTATAAATGATGCGAGCGGGGGAGGGGGAGGGACGTCGGTTTGCTCTCAACTGTGGTCCCACAAGCGAGCGACAATGCAAGACGAAGCGTGTTCCATTCGGTGAGCGATGTGGAGGGTCCAGCGTGCCGGGGTGCAACGCGAACGTGACAAGAGTGGTGTACAGTCAAAACTGATTGACCAGTCATCACCGAAACCACTATTCACACCAGAACCTTTGCTGCTCGGCCTACGCCAGCCACTGCCCCTCTCCAGCCCATCCCCCACTGATGTCTACTACACAACCTTCTTCTTGTAGACGTTGTTGGGCCTCCAAGTGCAGAGGTTTATAGGACAGTAGCAAATTTCCCTCAAGTGGATGACCTAAGGTTTATCAATCTGTACGAGGCGTAGGATGAAGATGGTCTCTCTCAAGCAACCCTGCAACCAAATAACAAAGATTGTCTTGTGTCCCCAACACACCCAATACAATGGTAAATTGTATAGGTGCACTAGTTCGGCGAAGAGACGGTGATACAAGTGGTATATGGATAGTAGATATGAGTATTTGTAATCTGAAATAATAAAAACAGCAAGGTAACAAGTGATAAAAGTGAGCGTAAACGGTATTGCAATGTGTGGAAATAAGGCCTAGGGTTCATACTTTCACTAGTGTAAGTTCCCACAACAATACTAACATAATTGGATCACATAACTATCCCTCAACATGCAACAAAGAGTCACTCCAAAGTCACTAATAGCGGAGAACGAACAAAGAGATTATGGTAGGGTACGAAACCACCTCAAAGTTATTCTTTCCAATCAATCCTGGGCTATTCCTATAAGTGTCACAAACAGCCCTAGAGTTCGTACTAGAATAACACCTTAAGACACAAATCAATGAAAACCCTAATGTCACCTAGATACTCCAATGTCACCTCAAGTATACGTGGGTATGATTATACGATATGCGTCACACAATCTCAGATTCATCTATTCAACCAACACAAAGGACCTCAAAGAGTGCCCCAAAGTTTCTACAGGAGAATCACGACGAAAACGTGTGCCAACCACTATGCATAGGTTCATGGGCGGAACCCGCAAGTTGATCACCAAAACATACATCAAGTTAATCACGTGATATCCCATTGTCACCACAGATATCCACGGCAAGACATACATCAAGTGTTCTCAAATCTATAAAGACTCAATCCGATAACATAACTTCAAAGGGGAAAATCAATTCATTACAAGAGAGTAGAGGGGGAAGAAACATCATAGGATCCAAATATAATAGCAAAGCTCGCGATACATCAATATCGTATCATTTCAAGAACACGAGAGAGAGAGAGATCAAACACATAGCTACTGGTACATACCCTCAGCCCCGAGGGAGAACTACTCCCTCCTTGTCATGGAGAGCACCGGGATGATGAAGATGGCTACCGGAAAAGGATTTCCCCCTCCGACAGGGTGCCAGAATGGGTCTAGATTGGTTTTCGGTGGCTACGGAGGCTTCTGGCGGCGGAACTCCCGATATATTGTTCTCACGCATGTTTTTAGGGTATATGGAGATATATAGGCGGAAGAAGTACGTCAGGGGGGGGGGGCACGAGGGGCTCACGAGGGTGGAGGGCGCGCCCCCTGCCTCGTGACCTCCTCGCAGATCCCCCGGCGTGCACTCCAAGTCTTATGGGCTTCTTTCCTTCCAAAAATGAGTTCCATGAAGTTTCAGGTCAATTGGACTCCGTTTGATTTTCCTTTTCTTCGAAACCCTAAAACAGGGTAAAAACAGAAACTGGCACTGGGCTCTGGGTTAATAGGTTAGTCCCAAAAATGATATAAAAGTGTATAATAAAGCCCATAAACATTCAAAACAGTAGATAATATAGCATGGAGCAATCAAAAATTATAGATACGTTGGAGGCGTATCAGCATCCCCAAGCTTAATTCATGCTTGTCCTCGAGTAGGTAAATGATAAAAGCAGAATTTTTGATGTGGAGTGCTACTTGGCATAATTTCAATGTAATTATTCTTAATTGTGGCATGAATATTCAGATCCATAATATCAAGACAAAAGTTCATATTGACATAAAAATGATAATACTTCAAGCATACTAACTAAGAAATTATGTCTTCTCAAAATAACATGGCCAAAGAAAGTTCATCCCTACAAAATCATATAGTTTAGTCATGTTTCATTTTCGTCACACAAGAATGCTCTCATCATGCACAACCCCGATGACAAGCCAAGGAATTGTTTCTGTAGGATCGAAAATATGTCTAGAGGGGAGGTGATTAGACTACTTGACCAAATAAAAAACTTAACCTTTTCCCAATTTTAGTTCTTGGCAGATTTTAGCTATTGTAGGACAAGTCAAGCAATCATCACACGATTCAAGCAAGCATGCAAAGAGTATATTGGTAGCGGAAAGTAAAGCATGCAACTTGCAAGAATGTAAAGGGAAGGGTTTGGAGAATTCAAATGCAATTGGAGACACGGATGTTTTTCCCGTGGTTCGGATAGGTGGTGCTATCCTACATCCACGTTTATGGAGACTTCAACCCACGAAGGGTAACGGTTGCGCGAGTCCACGGAGGGCTCCGCCCTCGAAGGGTAATGGTTGCGCGAGTCCACGGAGGGCTCCACCCACGAAGGGTCCACGAAGAAGCAACCACCCACGAAGGGTCCACGAAGAAGCAACCTTGTCTATCCCACCATGCCCATCGCCCACGAAGGACTTGCCTCACTAGCGGTAGATCTTCACGAAGTAGGCGATCTCCTTGCCCTTACAAACTCCTTGGTTCAACTCCACAATCTTGTCGGAGGCTCCCAAGTGACACCTAGCCAATCTAGGAGACACCACTCTCCAAGAAGTAACTAATGGTGTGTTGATGATGAACTCCTTGCTCTTGTGCTTCAAATGATAGTCTCCCCAACACTCAACTCTCTCTCATAGGATTTGGATTTTGTGGAAAGAAGATTTGAGTGGAAAGCAACTTGGGGAAGGCTAGAGATCAAGATTCATATGGTAGGAATGGAATATCTTGGTCTCAACACATGAGTAGGTGGTTTTCTCTCAGAACATATGAGTTGGAATTGTGTATGTGTTCTGATGGCTCTCTCCACGAATGAAGAGGAGGTGGAGGGGTATATATAGCCTCCACACAAAATCCAACCGTTACACACAGTTTTCCAATCTCGATGGGACCGAATCAACAAACTCGGTCAGACCGAAAAGGTAAACCTAGTGACCGTTAGAGATTTTTGGTGGGACTGACATGCAACTCGGTAGGACCGATATGGTTAGGGTTTGGGCATAAAGTAATCTCGGTGAGACCGATTACACAAACTCGGTGAGACCGAGTTTGGTAATAAGCTAACCAGAGAGTTGGTCAGGCAAAATCGGTGGGACCGATTTGCTCTTTCGGTGAGACCGAAAAGTTACAAAAGGGAAACAAAGAGTTTACATTGCAATCTCGGTGGGACCGATTCGCTCTTTCGGTGAGACCAAAAAGTTACGAAAGGGAAACAGAGAGTTTGCAATCCCATCTCGGTGAGACCGAGATCCCTATCGGTAGAACCGAATTGCTAGGGTTTGGCAGTGGCTTATGACAAGTGAAACTCGGTGGCGCCGGATAGAAAGAATCGTAGGACCGAGTTTGGCTTAGGGTTTAGGTCATATGTGGATATGGGAAAGTAGTTGAGGGTTTTGGAGCATATCACTAAGCACATGAAGCAAGAGGCTCATTAAGCAACACCTCATCCCTCCTTGATAGTATTGGCTTTTCCTAAAGACTCAATGTGATCTTGGATCACTAAAATATAAAATGAAGAGTCTTGAGCTTTTGAGCTTGAGCCAATCCTTTGTCCTTAGCATTTTGAGGGTTCCACTTTCACATCCATGCCATGCCAATCATTGAGCTTTCCTGAAATAGTCATCTTGGAATAGCATTAGCTCAATGAGCTATATGTTGTTATGAATTACCAAAACCACCTAGGGATAGTTGCACTTTCAATCTCCCCCTTTTTGGTAATTGATGACAACATATAGATCAAAGCTTTGACAAATGATAATAAGCATGAAATATATCGTCGCTTTGAGAAGTCTGTGACAAGTAAGAGCTCCCCCTAAATTTGTGCATATTTAAAATTTGCTTTGGACTGCAAATGCACAAAGAGTTAGAGTCATGGGTTACTCTTCCATGTCACATACATCTTGGTGGAGCGCTTAAAATGATAAGAATGAAATACATGCACTCATCACCAAGAATAGTGAATGATCACATAAGATAGATAAGATGATAATATTAAGCAAACATTAAGTGTAGCTTATGATCAAACACATGATCATCAATGTCTCACGAGCAATGACATAGTATCTCACACAAAAGCAAACAAAGTTCGAAAGACCACCAAATAAAACAAGAGAGAATAAAAGAAACACTCTCTCTCGAAGCCTATGATCTATACATTTTCTCCCCCTTTGGCAACAAGTTACCAAAAAGTTCCTAGAAAATGCATAGTGCTAAGTCGACACTTAGGCTTGATCTTCAGGTGGTGGTGGAGTCCGGAGCACTCCAAGGACGAAGCCTTCTGTAGACGTGGTCGGAGTCGAGGCTGAAGTGGACGCTGGAGCTGGTGGAACTGAGGTTGTAGCTGGTGCAGACGTGGTGGCTCTGGGGTCAGCAACTGGCACTGCAGACGACCTCGGACCTCGTGGCACTCTGGCAAAGGCATCAGTTGTAGTCTTGCCTCTCCTCTCCTGCATGTCATCCTGGAGCTGCTCCACTGCAGTCTGAATCTCTGTCACTTTGACATCCAAGTCATAGAACTTTTGTTCCATGATCCTCTCTAAGCTTTCCTGGTTCTGAGTTAGGGTGGCTAGTCCTTGCTCAATCTGCAGGGTGGATGCAATCAAGTAACCAAGCTGCTCTTGTTTGGTTTTCAGGAAATATTCAGATGCCTCCTCTTGAGTAGGCATCTTGGCAGCTTTCTCCTTCCTCGCCTTCTCCTTCTTGGCTTGTGCTTGGGCAGATGATGGCTCATTCTCAGTCATGACCACTTGATTATCTTCAAAGTCTGGACGAATGGGCAGGTGTTCCTTGTCCAATAAGTATATGCCCATGCCCATCTTAGAGTTGATGAGCTCCTGAATCTGTGGGGCATATCCATAGCTCCTCTTCTGGTCTGCTGCTGTCCTCTTGATTGTTTCAATCATAAGGCTCATTACTTTGAATTTCTGTGGCACATCAAAGATATGAAGCAAGTTGATCGCGTGGCCCCTGATCATATTGTGATCTCCAGACTTGGGCAATAGAGTGTGCCTAAGAATCCAGTTGATGGTTGGCAGCCCTGATAGAAGATAGTGTACTGAGCCAAACTTGAATGTATCAAGTGCTTAGTTTGGAATCTCCTTGTACATGTTTGACATTGAGTTGTGGTCCATCTTCTTCTTGGCATAAATGTCCAAGTCATCGTCATGCTCTTCTGGGGCATTAATCAGCTGAGCCCATTTAGCAACTGTAGACTGGTACCTCGTACCCTCTGACATCCATATAATCCTGCCATCTGGATAGAAATGGGATGTGGAGTAGAACTGCATGATGAGTTCCTCGTTCCACTTTGTGAGCTTCTGCCCAACAAAGTCCTCTACTCCAAATGCCTTGAAGTTGTCCTGCACTCCAGGGTAGTACTCTTCGTTGTCCTTGATGTATTGCCAATCAACCCATCTCATATCACAGACAATTGGCTTCTTGTCTAGCAGCACTATCTCATAAAAGTCTTGCTGCTCCTTGGTGTGAAACCTGTAGTCAACTACAGTCCTTCTCCTTGAAGCATACGGGTCTGCTTCTCTCCACTTCCGGAGCCCTGAATCTCTCCTGAGTTTCATATCCTTAGCCACAGGATGAGCATCGTTGTGGTCTGGGATCTTGGGCTTGAGCTTTCTAAGAACATTCTCTTCTTCTTCTTCTGCAGCTTCAGGCACTAGGGCCTTGTTCTTCTCAGTAGCTGGGATGCTTCTTGTGTTCCTCTTTGGCTTTGGCTTTGGAGCTGGCTTGGCCTTGGAAGCAGTTGCCCCTGATCTTATGGCATCACCCATCAGCTTGGGTGCCTTAGGTGCTGGTGCAGCCACCTCTTCTTCTTCCTCTTCTTCCATGATGGAAGCCTTGCCAAGCACTCTGGCTACAGTTTTCCTCACCCTTTCTTTCCTCCTCTTGCCTTTAGCAGCAACTGGCTCAATGGGAGTGGGCTTCTCAGTTGAAGCTCCGGCCTTTGACATAGGCTGCCTGCCTGCTGGCCTTTTGATCTTCATCCCTGGTTTTATGCCCTGTGCTGGCTCAACTCTCTTGGAAGTTGCTTCCTCTTCTGCCACATAATCCTCATCTTCTAAGTCTGAGGTTCTCTTCTTTCTCTGTCTTGTGGCAGCTTTAGGCAGATTGCTAGGGGTGCTCCTGCTGCCATCATCTGAGGAACTTGAGGGACTAGTGCCCTCACTCATCTGCACTTGCTGCTCTGACAAGTTCTGGCTATCACTTTGGTCTGACATGATGCAAACTCTGACTGCTGACCCTGTGAATAGGTTATAGATGAGATAGAGTGGATAAGCATCACAAAATGCAGAGATTTTTGCAAAAGAATAATTCAAAAACTTAGTTTTAGTTTCCCACTGAAAGCATCTTGGATCTACCGATTTCTAAACTCGGTGATACCGAAGCAGTTTTGGCACCTGAACTAGTGAACTCGGTCAGACCGAGTCACAGTTCGGTGGCACCGAGACTGCTAGGGTTTCACAGAGTTCCAAAATCGGTCACACCGATAAGTAATTCTCAGTCAGACCGAGTCTCACTTGTGCAATGGCATAAGCCAAATCGGTGGGTCCGAGTTGGTTTCGGTGGAAACCTAACCCTAAATTTTTTGAATTAAACCTAATCAACGAGTTCATTGACTGGATAGAAGTTTAACAAACGTGGCAAGAATCATGATGATCACAATGTGCTAAGAATCGGATTGGGGAATAGCACAAAGATCGACTCCATACCCTAGTTCGGCGGAGACTCGCTACGGCGGCAACGGCGGGGTTGAATTTCTGTTGACGGCGACGGAGACCAGCGACTGGAGGCGGCTGGCGGCAAGGAGACGATCCGGAGACCAAGTTGGCAGAGCAGGCTATCGCGCGGGCGAAGGGGTTCGGAGAAATTTCCAAATTTTTGCCCGTGACTATATATAGCCCGACCCTGTCGGTGTGACCGAGTGGAACAACTCGATGGCACCGAGATGCAAAACTGTATACAGTTGTTGCAACTCGGTGTGACCGAATGGTTCAAATCGGTTGCACCGAGATCGAAAACCTAGATCAACTTAATGATCTCGGTACGACCGAAAGTAGGGTATCGGTCAGACCGAGAATCATAAAGAGGTTTTGGAAGTTTAAGTCTATGACGAATCGGGGACTCCGAGCGCTCCTCACACAGAGTGGTTCGAATCTGACTTGATCAAATTTTGTGATGTAGCATGAATAGAGTTTGAGACGAGAAAAGCATAGATAGCTAGAGGAGGTTCTTAGGCATTCTTGTCCATCCACTTGGCAAAAGGAAATAAAACCAAACAATCAAAACAACAAGTGGATGTCCTCGAATGAGTAAAATATGCAACCAGCATGCTCACACAATAAGATGGCAAATGAAATATGTGACAAGGCATGCACAACCAATTCTAGCATCTATCAAGCAATTTGCGATGACAAGGTCATCTATATATGAGTATATTGACTTAGGAGTCAAGTGAGAACACTTGATCATAGGTCATACTCATCGTTCAAGCTCAAGTGGGGTTACCACTTTTACATAAAGCATTGTTGTGTTCACATCTTTAGAGTTGCTTTAGCTCAAGTCTTAGAGTAAAGCTCCCCCTAGATGTGATATCCCCCCTTAGAGGGATGAACTAACCTTGGGTTTTGTCGATGATGACTTCATGTAGATGTTGAAGATGTGGATGCTCAATGTTGATGTAGATCACTTGGAGCTATCCATTTGAGTGAATTGCACTTTCAATACCTACATGGGTTAGTCCCACAAGGAACAAACAAGGATATCCATAGACATAGAGTGATGCACACACAAGATGATGTCCATAAAAACTTTTAGGTTACCTTGTCCCTTGTCTTACCAACAAGAGGATTTGTGACTCCTTGAACTAGTGCAAGATGTGGAAGTTGATTGCACTTATTCTTGCCAAAATGATAAGAGTGAAGTATGTTGGCGGAGTCACCCTCAAGAACTCTCTAGTTCTTCTTCTTTTGGATCCACACCATCTTGATGGGAATCTTTGGAGTTGTAGTCGTACTTGATGAAGTGGAACTTGAAGTAGTCTTGGGAATCCACTTGACTAAGGTCTTAGGAGCTTCTTCAAATGCATCAATTTCCTCTTGAAGCTTGTCCTTGCCTTTTTGCTTGTAGTCTTGTGGTGGAAGATCATCTTGAGCTTGTGTCCCCTTGAAAGAAGTATCATACTTCTCCTGTTGAGGAACAAACTTTGTCTTGGGGTATTGATCTTCTTCCCACTCAACTCCATTGGAATTGAACTTTTGTTCAAAACCAACACCTTGATTCTTCCGGTGCATTCCTTGCTTGCGCACAATTTCCTCGAATTGCTTACTCCCGGCAAGGCTTTTGTACACTCCTTTCTCTATAATTCCCTTCAATAAGCTATTTTCTTGCTCAAGAGTAACTTGGCTAAGAGAATCATTAGTGGAATCAAGAGAACTACTAGAAGCAACAATATTGGATTTAGCATGATTATTGTTACTACTAGAGGAAGAATCTTTCTTGTTCTTGTTACTAGACTTGACTTGAGGCATGTAAGTGGATAAGAGTAAACGCTTGGCAATGTAAGAAGAACTTTTCTTGCGGAGATCATCATTGATTGCTTTTAAGAACTCATGCTCTTGCTCAAGATTGAGCTTTTCAAAGCGTAATTTCTCATGAGCTCTTAAAAGTTCTCGATGATCTTCGAAGATAGTTTCATGAGCTAACTTAAGGGTGTTTAGTTCTTTAGTTAGAGCCTCAATCTTCTCCTTATCATTGTCATTCGTTTTATGTTGATTAGCATGATTAATTGACGTTTCATCATAGTATTCATCACTAGAGTTGTCAACATGCAAATCATCACCTAACAAGTCATCTTCATCACTATTGAAATCAACATACTCGGGGTGTGTTACCTTAGGACCTTTGGCCATGAAGCATCTTCCAATTCCTTCATTTGGTGAGTCAAATATGTCGTAGGAGTTGGTTGACACAAGTGCTAGACCGGCAACACCTTCATCTTGAGTATCTTCGGAGTCGGAGTGATAACTTCTCTCGGAGTGGCTGTCGGAGTCGGAGCCGGATACCCATTCACCAACATGAGCTTGATGTCTTCGTTTTGTGTAGTTCCTTGATGATTTTTCCTTCCTTTCCGAATCCTTGCTTCTCCGTGAGTATCTTCGTTCATAACGATCATCTATACTCCTTCTCTCTCTTGGTGGTGATTCTTTGCTTATTCTTTTTGGAGAATCTTCTCTTCTCTTGTAGGGAGCCGTACACTCATTGGAATAGTGTCCGGGTCTTCCACAACTGTAGCAGTTTCACTCTTGACTAGAAGATCTTTTGTCATTGTAGGACCTTGACTTGAAGCTTCTATCTTTGCTTCTACTCTTGTAGAACTTGTTGAAGTTCTTCACCATTAAGCTCAATTCTTCATTGAAGTTTTGTTTCTCACTTGATGATGTAGGGGCTTCACATGAGGCTTTGTAGGCACCACTTGATTTGTTGTGAAGTTCCTCTTTATCCTTAAGTGACATCTCATGAGCAACAATTCTTCCAATCACCTCCGTTGGCTTGAGATCTTTGTAATTGGGCATCATTTGGATCAATGTGCACATGGTATCATATTTTCCATCCAAGGCTCTTAGAATCTTCTTGATGATGAATCTATCGGTCATCTCTTCACTTCCTAAGCCAGCAATCTCATTTGTGATGAGAGCAAGCCTAGAGTACATTTCAGCGACACCTTCACCATCCTTCATTTTGAACTTGTCAAGTTGACTTTGAAGCACATCCAACTTGGATTCCTTGACGGAGTCGGTACCTTCGTGCATATCAATCAAAGTGTCACAAATTTCCTTTGCATTCTCAAGACGGCTGATTTTGTTGAATTCTTCAGGGCACAATCCGTTGAAGAGAATATCACAAGCTTGAGCATTGTATTGCAACATCTTCAACTCATCTGCGGTAGCTTCACGGTTTGGTTCTTTCCCATCAAAGAAGTCACCTTGCAAACCAACACACACAATAGCCCAAACGGCGGGGTTATGTCCAAGAATATGCATTTTCATTTTATGCTTCCAACTAGCAAAATTAGTACCATCAAAGTAAGGACCTCTACGGTGATAATTTCCCTCGCTAGATGCACAACTCTCCTAGGTTGTGAAACCAAGGCTATGACCACCAAAAGCTATGGAGATCAAAGCAAATGGAGACCAAAGCTCTGATACCACTTGTAGGATCGAAAGTATGTCTAGAGGGGGGTGATTAGACTACTTGACCAAATAAAAAACTTAACCTTTTCCCAATTTTAGTTCTTGGCAGATTTTAGCTATTGTAGGACAAGTCAAGCAATCATCACACGATTCAAGCAAGCATGCAAAGAGTATATTGGCAGCGGAAAGTAAAGCATGCAACTTGCAAGAATGTAAAGGGAAGGGTTTGGAGAATTCAAACGCAATTGGAGACACGGATGTTTTTCCCGTGGTTCGGATAGGTGGTGCTATCCTACATCCACGTTGATGGAGACTTCAACCCACGAAGGGTAACGGTTGCGCGAGTCCACGGAGGGCTCCACCCACGAAGGGTAATGGTTGCGCGAGTCCACGGAGGGCTCCACCCACGAAGGGTCCACGAAGAAGCAACCACCCACGAAGGGTCCACGAAGAAGCAACCTTGTCTATCCCACCATGCCCATCGCCCATGAAGGACTTGCCTCACTAGCGGTAGATCTTCACGAAGTAGGCAATCTCCTTGCCCTTACAAACTCCTTGGTTCAACTCCACAATCTTGTCGGAGGCTCCCAAGTGACACCTAGCCAATCTAGGAGACACCACTCTCCAAGAAGTAACAAATGGTGTGTTGATGATGAACTCCTTGCTCTTGTGCTTCAAATGATAGTCTCCCCAACACTCAACTCTCTCTCATAGGATTTGGATTTTGTGGAAAGAAGATTTGAGTGGAAAGCAACTTGGGGAAGGCTAGAGATCAAGATTCATATGGTAGGAATGGAATATCTTGGTCTCAACACATGAGTAGGTGGTTCTCTCTCAGAACATATGAGTTGGAATTGTGTATGTGTTCTGATGGCTCTCTCCACGAATGAAGAGGAGGTGGAGGGGTATATATAGCCTCCACACAAAATCCAACCGTTACACATAGTTTTCCAATCTCGGTGGGACTGAATCAACAAACTCGGTCGGACCAAAAAGGTAAACCTAGTGACCGTTAGAGATTTTCGGTGGGACTGACATGCAACTCGGTAGGACCGATATGGTTAGGGTTTGGGCATAACGTAATCTCGGTGAGACCAATTACACAAACTCGGTGAGACCGAGTTTGGTAATAAGCTAACCAGAGAGTTGGTCAGGCAAACTCGGTGGGACCAATTTGCTCTTTCGGTGAGACCAAAAAGTTACAAAAGGGAAACAAAGAGTTTACATTGCAATCTCGGTGGGGCCGATTCGCTCTTTCGGTGAGACCGAAAAGTTACGAAAGGGAAACAGAGAGTTTGCAATCCCATCTCGGTGAGACCGAGATCCCTATCGGTAGAACCGAATTGCTAGGGTTTGGCAGTGGCTTATGACAAGTGAAACTCGGTGGCGCCGGATAGAAAGAATCGGTAGGACCGAGTTTGGCTTAGGGTTTAGGTCATATGTGGATATGGGAAAGTAGTTGAGGGTTTTGGAGCATATCACTAAGCACATGAAGCAAGAGGGTCATTAAGCAACACCTCATCCCTCCTTGATAGTATTGGCTTTTCCTAAAGACTCAGTGTGATCTTGGATCACTAAAATATAAAATTAAGAGTCTTGAGCTTTTGAGCTTGAGCCAATCCTTTGTCCTTAGCATTTTGAGGGTTCCACTTTCACATCCATGCCATGCCAATCATTGAGCTTTCCTGAAATAGTCATCTTGGAATAGCATTAGCTCAATGAGCTATATGTTATTATGAATTACCAAAACCACCTAGGGATAGTTGCACTTTCAGTTTCATACTTTAGTAGTCTCAAACCTATAAACTTTCATGCAATATATGAGCGCGAGCCATGGACATACACTATGGGTGGAATAGAATATAATGAGGGGGTTATGTGGAGAAGACAAAAAAGGAGAAAGTCTCACATCAACGAGGCTAATCAATGGGCTATGGACATGCCCACCGATTGATGTTAATGCAAGGAGTAGGGATTGCCATGCAACGGATGCACTAGAGCTATAAATGTATGAAAGCTCAACAAAAGAAACTAGTGGGTGTGCATCCAACTTGCTTGCTCACGAAGACCTAGGGCACTTGAGGAGGCCCATTGTTGGAATATACAAGCCAAGTTCTATAATGAAAAATTCCCACTAGTATATGAAAGTGATAACATGAGAGACTCTCTACTATGAAGATCATGGTGCTACTTTGAAGCACAAGTGTGGAAAAAGCATAGTAACATTGTCCCTTCTCTCTTTTTCTCTCATTTTTGGGCCTTCTCTTTTTTTTGGCCTTTCTCTTTTTTGGGGGGCCTTCTCTTTTTTTATGGCCTTTCTCTCTTTTTTATTATTTATTCGGTGGCTTTGCCACAAATACTATGTCAGCTACATGATCATGCTAAGCAATATGACAATGATGAATGTGTCATGATGAACGGAATGATGGAAAGTTGCATGGCAATATATCTCGGAATGGCTATGGAAATGCCATAATAGGTAGGTATGGTGGCTATTTTGAGGAAGATATAAGGAGGTTTATGTGTGCAAGAGCGTATCATATCACGGGGTTTGGATGCACCGGCGAAATTTGCGCCAACTCTCAATGTGAGAAAGGGCAATGCACGGTACCTAAGAGGCTAGCAAGGATGGAAGGGTGAGACTGCGTATAATCCATGGACTCAACATTAGTCATAAAGAACTCACATAATTATTGCAAAAATCTACAAGTCATCAAAAACCTCGGCACTACGCGCATGCTCCTAGGGGGATAGATTGGTAGGAAAAGACCATCGCTCTTCCCCGACCGCCACTCATAAGGAGGACAATCAAATAACACCTCATGTTTCAAATTTGTTACATAACGTTTACCATACGTGCATGCTACGGGACTTGCAAACTTCAACACAAGCATTTCTCAATTTCACAACTACTCAACTAGCATAACTTTGATATTATTACCTCCATATCTCAAAACAATCATCAAGCATCAAACTTCTCTTAGTATTCAAAACACTCATAAGAAAGTTTTACTAATCTTCAATACATAGCATATTAGGATTTTAAGCAAATTACCATGCTATTTAAGACTCTGAAAATAATCTAAGTGAAGCACGAGATATCAATAGTTTCTATAAAACAAATCCACCACCGTGCTCTAAAAGATATAAGTGAAGCACTAGAGCAACAACAAACTACTCCGAAAGATATAAGTGAAGATCAATGAGTAGTCGAATAATTATGCAACTACGTGAAGACTCTCTAACATTTAAGAATTTCAGATCTTGATATTTTATACAAACAGCCAGCAAAGCAAAATAAAATTACATTCTAAGAATGGCAAACATCACGTGAAGAAGCAAAAACATAGGATCAATCGATACTAACCGATAGTTGTTGAAGAAGAAAGGTGGGATGCCAGCCGGGGCATCCCCAAGCTTAGACGCTTGAGAACTCTTGAAATTTTATCTTGGGGTGCCTTGGGCATCCCCAATCTTGAGATTTTTTGTCTCCTTAATTCCTCTCATATCACGGTCTCCCTAAATCTCAAAAGCTTCATCCACACAAAACTCAACAAGGACTCGTGAGATAAGTTAGTATAAACCATTGCGAAAACCTTATCATACTCTACTGTAGCAAATCACTAAAATTATTATTCAACATTGCATACTAAAGGCCTCTGCATATTTAATAGTCATATCCTCAAATAAAATCATTAAAGAAGCAAACATATGCAAACAATGCAAATGTCGGTGTACTAGAATAGGGGTACCCTAGTACCCCGAACTTGTGCACGGGCAGTTGCAGCACCCTGCGGCAAAGGCTTGCCGGGCGAACGCCAAGATCCCCCAAGGTTCCCTTGGAGCCATCCAAGAACAAAGTATTTAAGCTAAGGAAACAAGACCCCGGCAAGAGGAGCTTGCCGGGAAGGCCAACCAAGGCGCTCCAAGGAACTTGCCGCGACGCGCCACGCGCTCCGGCAAGGCAACAAGGCCCTGGCAAGAGGAGCTTGCCGGGAAGACTAAATAAGGTACCCTGAGGCCCGGTGAGTGATGAGCTTCTGGACCCGGCGAGATAACAATAGCGGCAAGGCGCTTGCCGCGGCAGGCGGCCACTCTGCGCCCACGCTCCAGCGCATCCACCAACGTGTCGCTCTGGGGGCCTCTCCGGGCGCGCGTGGCAGGAGGCTGTGCAGCCAGCGGTGCGCAGTGGCATGCGAAGCTGACAAGATCGCCATAGTGGCGAACGGTGGCGCCCCTAACGGTCCTTTTCTGCACTGTTCGGGCGACTCAAACGGGCATTTAATGCCCTTGTCCCCTGCCGTCAGGGTTAGGTAGGGTGCACTGTACAAGCAACTGTATCAACTACCTCGCTTTTTACGTTTTTACCCTCCTCTGCATTGCCACCTGTCGGTGACCCCTTTAGCGTATAAAAGGAGGCCCATGCGCAACGTAGCGGGGTTTCGGAGGTTCGGAGGTTCGGATAGTTTGCTTCGATTCATTCGTAGCCCAGAAAACATCACACTCTCTCGCTCGAGAGCAAGAACACCAGATAATACAACCAGACAAGCAGCAGTAGGAGTGTTGTCTCTCCGGAGAGCTCCGAAGCTGGGTAAACTGCTCGTGTGCCTCGCCTCGATCTGCTCTTCGTGCGACCTCCGCCCCCCACCGAACCGAAAGGGGCCCGGTCCGCCGGCCCCATAGGTGTTCGTGGATCAGTTCTCCCCGACATCTTTGGCGCGCCAGGTAGGGGTGTTGAGATTGTGTGAACCAGATCCGGCGTTCACACGAGCTAGATCTTTATTCCCTTCATCAACATGCCACCGAAGAAGAAGACTTCGGCGGTAGCCGCTCCATCCACATCACTTCCGCCACCGTTGGAGCAAACGAGTGGTGGGATGGACGCCGGCGGAAGAAAGGACGTCGACAAGGAAGCTCATGATGCCTCCAGGTCCAAGAACAGGGCTGCACAAACCTCGGTGACTGTACATGTTCCACGCCACTCTCAGGAGGCGCAAGATCAACAGCGTCATGGCACTAGCAGTGCCATACGCATGATAGCCCAAGACCAAGCTGGTGGATCTCGGGGCGCTCAAGACCAGCATGCATGCCAGCGTGCTGGCACGAGCGGGGCACGGTCGCCTGGACGGGATACTGCTCCTTCTAACATAGTTAGAAGTTCGAGCACGTCCCGCTCCTCGCGCCGTCCGCCATTGCTACCCACCACTCTAGCAGAAGCTTTGGCACGAGCTCAACTTCTCCTAGATTACCCTCCGACGTCGGACAAGATCGACGAATGGAGAGCCACCATTCAGAGTCTCATCGGCTACGCCAACGGCGACACTCCACGGCGGCCGAGCGCATCGCCGCTGCGGCAGGACCGCCGGACGCGAGCCGGTGGCGATGAAACGGGCGGAGGTGCAACTACCATGCAATCACCGCCCCGAAGGCCAAGATCGCCGACTCGCCGGATCCACCTCGACAGCGACTCCACTACATCGTCGGATCCACGAGCTCGTCGCGATCAGCGCCAAGTTCTTCATGATCGAAAACAAGAAGACGCTCGAACCCGCATCGAGCACCAAAGAGAAGCGCGACGTCAATCCGACAAGCGCGCTGGGCCCTCTGTTGACATGCATGCGCCAGGGGAACTAGGCGATCTGCCGTATGCGGTAGGTTGTCCTGCGTTCACTCGTGAGCTGCGGCAAGTCTAGTGGCCCAGTACAAAGAACTTCAAGCCAGACGTACCAGAGAAGTACGACGGCAAGACGCATCCGTCAGAGTTCCTCAGCATCTACACCATTGCGGTACAAGCTGCCGGGGGACAAGATGACAAGATCCTTGCCAACTACTTCCAGCTGGTGCTCAAGCCTAACGTCAGATCCTGGCTCATGCACTTGCCGGACAACTCCATATCCTCTTGGGCTGATCTGTGCCATCAGTTTGTCGGCGCCTTTACCGGCGGACACAAGCCTCATGGCCAGGAGAGTGATCTTCATCTGCTCGCCCAGAAGGAAGGAGAGCCCCTCCGCAAGTACATTCAGAGATTCAGTAGTGTGCAGCACAACATCCCAGACGTCCACCCTGCCGCGGTGATCAGCGCGTTCCATCAGAACGTGCGGAACCGCAGGATGCGGGAGGAAATGGCGATGTGCAAGATCAGGAACGTCAGTGATTTATATGCACTGGCCGACAAGTGTGCGCGTGCTGAGGAAGGGAGGAGACTCCCCGGAGAAAATATAGGAGCGGGAGGATCTGACAGCGAAGATGCTGCCCCGACAAGGAAAAACCGGCGGCAGAACAACAGAAGGAGGAAAGGCAAAGAAGTGCTAGTTGTTGAGCAGTCCGGCAACGGTGGTGGCGCCAAGGAAGCCAAAGCTGGTGACTCCGGTAAGGAGGTTGCCGCGGGGGCAGCAGTCGCCGACAAGCAGGACGGCCCCAACAAGCAATATTGCAAGATCCACCGCACCAAGGGCCATGATCTCCAGAACTGTAAGAAAGTCGAACAGCTTGTTGAGCAACAGAAAGCTGAATACGAGCGGCGCGACAAGGAGAAGGCCCGGGAAGGAGCTGGTGGATCCGGCAAGAAACGTCCCGGCCGAGGAGGACGCCGCGACAAGGCCAAGCAGCGGCAAGGAGACAGACCTCCTCGCGGCCGCGACAAGGATGAAGATGACAGCGACGATGAAGATATGGATGATGAGGAGACTGATGAGCAGGAGTTCCAGAAAGCCACAGAGGTCCTATGCGTTGACGGTGGTGCTTCTCTGCATGCCTCGCACCGCCAGCTCAAGCAGTGGGTGCGGGAAGTTAATGCAGCAGAACCACCCATCGAGTCACGCAAGCCTCTGAGATGGTCCGGCACGCCTATCATCTTTGATATTGAGGACCACCCGGATCGCATAACTGCGGTCGGGTGCTTGCCGGTGTTGGTTTCACCAACAATCCGCAACCTCAAGGTCACTAAGATGCTAGTTGACGGCGGGGCCGGCTTGAACCTGATATCCTCCGCGGTGCTCCAGAAGCTCCAAATCCCTAACAGCGAGCTCGAAGAGACCGTCACATTTCAAGGAATCAACCCGGGAAGGAGCAAGCCAAAGGGAAAGATCACGTTGCCGGTAACATTTGGCAGCGAGCTAAACTTCAGGACTGAGAGGGTCACATTTGACGTTGCCGACTTTCCATTGACTTACAATGGAATCCTTGGCCGACCGGCACTTGCCAAGTTCATGGCAGCCTCTCACTATGCGTACAACGCACTGAAAATGCCAGGCCCAATAAGTGTCATCTCTGTCCCTGGCGACAAGAAGGATGCTCTTATCTGTGCCGACAAGATCTACCGGGAAGTAGCAGCCGCAGCAGAATGCAAGATACTTGCCGCTGAAGCTCCCGAGGGGAAGAAGAAGACCAAGTCCCGCAAGAGCTCTAATGCCTACTCCGGCAAGCGCACCTCTTCGGAGTGCTGCGCTACCGTCGAGGACGCACCATCGAGCTCCACCGGCAAGTGTAAGAAGGCAATGGCAACTCCACCTGAGACTAAGAAGGTGTCCGCCAAGGAGGATGGCACTGGTGGTACCTTCACCATCAGCGCCACTCTTGACCCCAAATAGGAAAGCGCGCTCATTGCTTTCCTGCGGGCGAATGTCGACGTTTTTGCGTGGCAACCATCTGATATCCCCGGTGTTCCCAGGAAAGTAATTGAGCACCACCTTGCCGTCTGTCCTCATGCGCGGCCCGTCAAGCAGAGAGTCAGGAAGCAGGCAGTAGAGCGCCAAGAATTCATCGCAGAAGAAATCAAGAAGTTGGAAGCAGCAGGCCTTGTCAGAGGAGTACTCCATCCCACGTGGTTGGCCAATCCTGTTGTTGTGCACAAAGCTAACGGGAAATGGAGACTTTGTATTGACTTCACTGATGTTAATAAAGCTTGTCCCAAAGACCCATTTCCCTTGCCGCGTATTGACCAGATTGTTGACTCCACAGTCGGATGTGATTTGCTTTCATTTCTTGATGCATACTCAGGATACCATCAGATCTTCATGGCAGAAGAAGATGAAGAGAAAACCACATTTATCACCCCGTGTGGCACGTACTGCTTCGTACAGATGCCTTTCGGTTTGAAGAATGCTGGTTCAACATTCGCAAGGGTAGTCCACCATGCTTTTGAGCCACAAATACACAGAAATGTGGAAGCTTACATGGATGACATAGTGGTCAAGAGCAAGAACAAGGCGACCCTGATTCAAGACTTAGACGAAACATTTGCAAACCTGCGCAAGATCAACCTCAAGCTTAACCCCGAGAAGTGCGTGTTTGGAGTCCCTTCCGGCAAGCTTCTCGGGTTCTTCGTGTCTCAGCGGGGAATTGAAGCCAATCCCGACAAGATCAAAGCCATTGAGCAGATCGATGCACCAAAGCGCGTCAAGGATGTACGAAGGCTTGCCGGTTGCGTGGCTGCTCTCAGCAGGTTTATCTCTAGATCTGCTGAGCGCGCCCTGCCATTTTTCAAAATTTTGAAAAAGGCAGGTCCAATGAAATGGACTCCGTAAGCGGAGGCTGCACTGCAGAACTTGAAGAGATATCTGTCCTCCACTCCGACGCTTGTCGCACCTAAGCCGCAAGAGAAGTTGCTGCTGTATATAGCGGCAACCAATCAAGTGGTTAGTGCTGCGTTAGTGGCGGAGAGGGAGGCGGATGATGAGCCAGCAACCACGGCAGATCCATCCAGCGACAAGCAGGGGGCTTCGTCGACAAGCTCTGGTCCCGACAAACATGGGTTTGCACAGGAACATGATAAGATGCCAAGGAGAATGGTGCAGCGCCCAGTTTACTTTGTCAGTTCTCTTCTGCAGGGAGCTAGATCAAGGTACTCTGGTGTGCAGAAGTTGCTTTTCGGCCTCCTCATGGCCTCGAGAAAGCTGCGCCATTACTTCCAAGCACATGAGATCACAGTCGTCACTCGCTTTCCGCTGAAGAGGATACTGCAAAATCCAGAAGCAACGGGCAGGATTGTCGAGTGGGTGCTGGAACTGTCAAGCTTTGGCCTCAAATTTGAGAGCACCTCAACTATCCAAAGCAGAGCATTGGCAGAGTTCATAGCAGAATGGACGCCAACCCCAGATGAAGAAATTTCAGAAACGAGCATCCCCGTCAAAGAGCCAAGCAAAGAGTGGTTGATGTACTTTGATGGTGCCTTCTCGCTGCAAGGCGCCGGTGTAGGCGTGCTGCTTGTCACACCCACCGGAGAGCACCTCAAGTACGTAGTCCAGATGCACTTTCCTAAAGAGCAAGCAACCAACAATACTGCAGAGTATGAAGGATTACTTGCCGGTCTCAGAATCGCAGCAGACCTTGGGATTAAGAAGCTCATTGTCAGGGGTGACTCACAGCTTGTCCTCCGACAAGTGAACAAGAACTACCAGAGTCCGTTGATGGAAGCGTATGTCGATGAAGTGAGGAAGCTAGAAGAGCACTTTGACGGCCTACAAATGGAGCATATCCCAAGAGCTCAGAATGATATTGCTGACGGTCTGTCAAAGTGCGCCGCACTAAAGTTACCTGTGGAACCAGGGATCTTTGTGCTTAAGTTGACTCAACCATCCGTAACACCATCAACTGGACAAAGCAAGAAGAGGAAGTTGGTTTCTGGTGACTACTTTCCAGCAGAGCTCCCCGAAGCCGCCGCCAAGAAAGTCCCCAAGATCAACACCAAGGAAGCTGAGGGGCAGTCTGCTCCGGCAAGCCTTATGGTTTGTTCCATTGAAGCAGACGCTCCCGACAAGTTTTGCTCCGGCAAGCTTGCCGGGGAACATCAAGCTCCGGTAGGACAACAAGCCCTTGCCGTGGAAGCGGATGTTCCCGCAGCAGCAGATGCGCCTTTAGTCCTTGTTGTCGAGCCACAAGCTCCAGCATGGGCACAGCAGATTGTCCACTTCCTTCAGACAGGAGAACTTCCCGAAGAACAAGAAGAAGCGGAAAGAGTAGCCCGGCAGTCAAGTATGTACCAGTTTGTCGATAGCATACTGTATAGAAGAAGACTCAATGGTGTGAAATTGAAGTGTATTCGCCGGGAAGATGGACAAAAGCTGTTGGCGGAGATACATGGAGGCATATGTGGCCACCACATTGGCGCAAGAGCACTTGCCGGCAAAGCTTTCCGGCAAGGTTTCTTTTGGCTGAAAGCCCTCCAGGATGCAACTGCACAAGTAACCGAGTGTGAAGCGTGCCAGTTCCACTCCAAACAGATACACCAGCCAGCTCAAGCTCTCCAGATGATCCCTTTATCCTGGCCATTTTCGGTCTGGGGGCTCGATATCCTCGGCCCCTTCCCCCGAGCTGTCGGGGGCTTTGAGTACTTGTACGTCGCAATCGACAAGTTCACAAAGTGGCCGGAAGTGCAGCCAGTGAGGAAGGTGACAGCACAGTCAGCAGTCAAGTTCTTCAGGTCAATTGTTTGCCGTTTCGGGGTCCCTAACAGGATCATCACCGACAACAGCACGCAATTCACGGGCCGCACCTTCATGCAGTACGTCCAAGACCTTGGCGCCAAGGTCTGCTTCGCTTCTGTTGCTCATCCAAGAAGCAACGGTCAAGCAGAGAGGGCAAATGCTGAAGTGCTGCGCAGGCTCAAGACCAGAACTTTCGACAGGCTGCACAGGTGCGGAAGGAACTGGATCGAGGAGCTGTCGGTGGTTCTTTGGTCGATCAGAACGACGCCAAATCGAGCCACTGGCCAGACACCTTTCGCTCTAGTCTATGGAGCAGAGGCAGTTCTCCCCATGGAACTCGTATACGGATCACCTCGAGTGCTCGCTTATGATGAGCTTGAGCAAGAACAGCTGCGGCAAGACGACGCGCTGCTCCTTGAGGAAGATCGTCTTCAGGCTGCTGTACGAGCTGCTCGATACCAGCAAGCTTTGCGCCGCTATCATAGCCGCAAAGTTAAAGCCAGAAGCTTCGAGGAAGGCGACCTTGTTCTTCGGCGCGTTCAGTCCGCCAAGAATTCCAACAAGTTAACGCCGAAGTGGGAAGGCCCTTATCGGGTGAGACGAGTCACAAGGCCTGGCGCTGTCCGCCTTGAGACCGAAGATGGCATTCCGGTGAGCAACTCCTGGAACATAGAACATCTTCGTAAGTTTTTCCCATAAGGCGCGGTTGCCGGAACCCGTTCCGGCAACCACCTTTTGTACAAGTCTTGCCGCTGTTGCATGTAATCCTTTGTACAAAGCCGGGCGCAGATCCCGTGCATAAGTAAAACCCCATGTGCTCCGCACAGCTTGTCCATTTCATGCGTTAGTTCCTTTCTTGCATGCGATTATCTGACACTTTGTGCAGCACCTACATCCGGTAAGCAGTAACGAGCCGAAGAGCTCCATATTATTATTTTCTCTTCTTTCTTTTTCTTTTAAAGGAAAAGAAGGTTCTCTCGCACACAAGTTTGCCGGGGGGGAAGGAGAAGATTGTGGTATGGGCCAGGCGTCGTTCAAGCAAAGACTTGCCTTACCGGGAAGCAAATGATAGAAAAGCTAAGTTGCCAAAGTTTGAGCAATCACTTTTTAAATTTTTTGAGTTATCTTCCTCGAACGACCCTGCTTTGTATGGAAAACCTGTGCGCGGAGGAACCAACTCGTGGCTAGTTGCGTCCTTACTTTGTTTCGAGTCCGCTCAACAGCTTAAGCGTGATGCATCTAGTCGCGACAAGGTTTCTTGTTGGAAGCAGCGCCGCCAGCAGGCTGCTGAAGTTCCGCACTCAGCGCTCGCGGCTCGGGCGCCTGCGCCGAAAAGTTCCCTAGAAGCGTAGGGTAATAACATACAAAGGAAGGAATCTAGTAAAGGAAATAACATAGCAATTGATAGACAGAAAAAAGTTATATTACAAGATAACTTGTTGTAGCTCTAACAGACTGTTTTCATAACATGATTAGCAGCGACAAGGGAAAAGAAGGAATGGGCGGCCTAATCTACGCGTCCTCCCTCAACTCTCTTGATCTCGCTCACCTTGTCCACAATGGGTGCGACAAGGGCCTTGAGTGCATCCAGATCGGCGTCAGGCGGCAAGGACCTGAGGACGTTGGTGAAGCTGAGGCCTGGGTTGCGGAAGGCCACCTTCATCAGCACCTTCTGGAGAACCCCGGCGCAGATTTTGCGCGACTCGTCGGCCAGCTGCTTCGGGATCCTCTCCCGGAGCCGCTGGAGTGTCGTCGCCACGCCCTTGAAGAATAGGCTGAGCTTGGCGCTGGGTTGAAGACTCTCGTCGGAAGGATACCCAAAGTCCTCCATCCCCAGCTGCGCCAGCTCCTCGTTGATGACTGTGGCAGTGTTCACCAGACCCTCGGTCCAGTGCTCCACTGTGTCTCTGAACGAGTTCTGGGTAACTGCAATGCTCTCCAGCAGCGCTGCATCAGCCTTGACCTTCTCCGACAAGGTCTTCTCCCGCTCCTTGGCGGCATCCAGCGTCTGCGTCAGCGTGGCCAGCTTCAGCTCCAGGTCTGCTCTGGAATCCTTGGCGGTGCTGAGCTCCTTGCCCCTCTCAGCGAGAAGGCCTTGCAGCTCACCGTGGGCAGCAGCATCCTTCTCACGCTCACGCTTGAGCGCGGCAAGCTCCTCGCCGCTCTTCCCAATATCGGCCTCCAGCTGCGCCACCTTCTCCTCTAGCTCTTTCTTGGCAGCCTCTGCAGTTGCCGCGGCGTCCTTTGCCTCCTTGAGCGCCCCGCCAAGTGCTCTCTCACGCTCGGCGAGCTCTTCCTCGTAGCTGTCGAGGTTGGCCTTCCGCTGCACTAGTTCACCTTCCCGCGCGGACTGCTTCTCGGCAGCCAGCCTTTGTTCCTCCTCAGCCTCGGCCTTCTCGAGAAGAAAGGCCGTGCGCTCCTCATCGAGTCGCTCCCGCTCCTGCGCCAGGGACCGGAGAGCTTCTTGATTTTGGCCCCGGAGCTCCTCCGCATGCTTTTCCATGTCAACTCCCGCCTTCGCGACAAGCGCTTCCCGGGAAGCCAGCTTGGCTTGCCGGGTGCGGTAGAGTGACAGCAGCTTCCGCAGCAGCTGCTCCTCCTCAGGCTCGCCGCTGCTGCTGCCGGGCGCATCAACCAATGACAGTCCAGCAGAGGCGAGCACCTCCCCGTCAAAAGTCTCCCCCTCGACCGGCGCCCTGGAGCTCGACGCCTAGGGTAGCTTGATGAAGATATTGTCACCGGCCTTCAAGTAGGCGCCGGGCTGGGGCTCCTTGGAGCCCGGCTCCGCGAAAGCGGCAGAGGGTTCAGCGGTTGGCGCAGCGCCCGGCGCTCCTGTGGCCTCAGGGTCGTCAGTGCAATCGCCCGACCCCTCGTCGGCTTCCGCAGCAGCAGCCCCGGCGGCCTCCTCGCCGGCGGTCTCATCAGCACCGGCACCTTCCTCGCCGGCGCCCTCTGTCTCCATTGGCTCAGCCGTAGATGGGTCTGAAGAACGAAGAAGGGAGGAAAATCAATCAAAAATCCAAGAAAGGAAAAACGGAAGAAGCAGAACACAAGGGAAAGTTTCTGGGCAAGTGGATTACCTGCGCCAAGATCTTCAGCTGCGGCCTCGGTCGCCGCAGGATCAGCAGTGCCGTCCCTTGCCGGAGAGTCCCCCCTTGCCGGAGAGCGCTCCCTTGCCGGGGACTCCTCCCTTGGCGGCGCAGTCGAAGCAGGTGGCACTTCGGGACCAGCCTCCGGGCGCTCCTGATGAGGCTGCTCTGCTCCTGCACAAGTCAGCAAGCAAGATATCAACAAAGGGAAAAGCACTCAAGCGCGCCTGACAGCAGAAGGCTAAACTATGAACTTACGCTGGGGGCTGTGCTGGGGGCTGCTCTGAGGGGTAATTGCCGGGTCCGTCAAGGTGGTCTCGGGCCCACCTCCTGCTGACACGATGGGGTCATCCTCGATGACGATCACCGCGGCCTTGGCCCTCTTCGCCGCTCTCTGGGCCAGTGTTCTGAAAAGAAAGGAGTCTAGATTGGAGCAAGTCAGATACAAGATATAAACAGCAAGATTGAAGGATTATAAGAGCACCAAAGAAACTCACTCTTCTTCCTCCTCGTCGGAGCTGAGCGCGGAAAGATCGAAGTCCGGCCCTCCTCCGGTGCGGCGAGGTGGAGGAGTAGGATCCCTTGCCCGCTTGGTGGGGGCAGTGGCAGTGGCAGTGGCCCAGGAAGATCCCGCTCCAGTTGCCGCTGTTGCATGAGGCGCTCCCGCGGCAACATTGCTTGCCGCGGTAGAGCGCGTCGCGCGGCTCGGTGGCTGTGGAGCCGGCTGCCGCCCCGCTGCGTCCCCGGCCCTGTGAAGGCGCCTCCTTGGCGGGGCCGGGGGCTCCGCCTGCGGCAAGTTCTCTGAAGGCTCAGCCTCCTCCTCGCTGGCCTCGCTCGGCTCGGCTTCGGAATCGGCAGGCTCCTCCTCGCCCATGAACTCCGCGCGTTCGGCAAGGTTTGCCGCCTCTGCAGCCTCCGCCTCCTCCATAGTAAACCCAAACACACCCGCAGCAGCTGCGGCCGCAGCCTCTTCCGCCCTAGTAGCGATGAGCGGCAGCTCCTCGTCGGTGGTGTCACGGGTGAGGCTCTTCTGCTCGTCAACACAGACCGGCACTTCCTCCAAGGTGTCGAAGAACGCTCGCACAACGTCATCCGCAGGCTCTTGCCAAGTTGGGACGATGTCGTGTGAATCGCACAACGGCATCATGGCGCGGATCTAGTCAAGCGAAGAGTTATTGCACAAAGGAACTACGCCCCTCGGCAGTGTGAATGGGTGCTGGGGGTTGCGTTTGAATAATTCCAAGAGCATTGCGTCCAACTCCAAGACAGTGAAGTTGTAGTTGAGGCCCGGCCGCAGCCTCATGATGTCCGCCGAATTCTTGAATTCCCAGGCGGGCCTCCCCCTCTCCTGTAGGGGGGCAATGCGGCGGCGGAGGAAATCTGCCCCGACAGCACCTACAGTGAGCCCGGCAAGCCTGAGGCGAAGAATCATAGTGATGGCGATCTTCAGCCTCTCGTCTTCCGAGGCCACGTTGCTCCAGTCATTGCCGCGCACTATTGGAGTTTGGCGCACGGCGGTGAAGGGCTGCGGATTCTCCTCGACGATCCAGCACCACTCCGCTCTCCACTCCTCCCACTTGCTGCGGAGCTCACCCTCCAAGTACGCCTCTTTCTTGCCGACTCTCGAGACCCAGGCAATCCCTCCGGCAAGCGGCTCTCCTCTCTCTACCCGAGGTATGAAGAAGTGGCGGAAAAGGGCAACACTAGGGTGGACTCCGACAAAGTTTTCGCACAAGTGTGCGAAAACTGCCATGGTCAGGACAGCGTTGGGGGTGAAGTCAAGGAGGCGGAAGCCATATGTGTTCATAATATCACAGAAGAACTCCGAGAAGGGCGGGCAGAGCCCGCAATAGAAGAATAGCAGGAAGAACGGGTACCCGTTTGAAGCCAACTCCGAGGCAGCGGCTGGGAGTACCCTCGTGCGCGGATGCGCACGCGTCTCCGTCGCCCAAAAGAGGTAGAAGTACTCCCTCAGCTCCTGCACGCCGAGCTGGGGGGTGAAGATCGCCCGCTCCTTCCGCAGCGCCGCGAGCCGCTGTGCCTCGGCCGACTTCACACCCTTTCCCTTGTCGGCTTTCGGGGCCATGGCGGAGGTGGTGGGGAAGGTCGACGGCGTGGTGATGCTGGTGGCAATGAGGGGGGCGGAGCGCTGCACTCTCGGCCACGAGAAGAAGGGGGGAGCGGCGGAGTTTGTGAAGAAGGAGTAGCAGCAACCAGCGAGGGGGAACAAACTGCCTCTATTTCCTCTGCTTATAAAGAGGGACGGGGCGGACGTTTCAGCCTTCCAAATAAACAACCACCCACGATCTCTCCCACGATGCCGCATTCAACGCGTGCTGTTATGGGAGAGCGCGGTGGATATGGAACAAGATTTGGCGTGGCCCAGCCCGCGTGTGCCCGTGCCCTGTCTTGTGCCTGGCCCAACAGCGCTCGGCACCGTGTCTGGCCCAGGCCCGGGGGCTCCTGTCGGTGTACTAGAATAGGGGTACCCTAGTACCCCGAACTTGTGCACGGGCAGTTGCAGCACCCCGCGGCAAAGGCTTGCCGGGCGAACGCCAAGATCCCCCAAGGTTCCCTTGGAGCCATCCAAGAACAAAGTATTTAAGCTAAGGAAACAAGACCCCGGCAAGAGGAGCTTGCCGGGAAGGCCAACCAAGGCGCTCCAAGGAACTTGCCGCGACGCGCCACGCGCTCCGACAAGGCAACAAGGCCCCGGCAAGAGGAGCTTGCCGGGAAGACTAAATAAGGTACCCTGAGGCCCGGTGAGCGACGAGCTTCTGCACCCGGCGAGATAACAACAGCGGCAAGGCGCTTGCCGCGGCAGGCGGCCACTCTGCGCCCACGCTCCAGCGCATCCACCAACGTGTCGCTCTGGGGGCCTCTCCGGGCGCGCGTGGCGGGAGGCTGTGCAGCCAGCGGTGCGCAGTGGCATGCGAAGCTGACAAGATCGCCATCGTGGCGAACGGTGGCGCCCCTAACGGTCCTTTTCTGCACTGTTCGGGCGACTCAGACGGGCATTTAATGCCCTTGTCCCCTACCGTCAGGGTTAGGTAGGGTGCACTGTACAAGCAACTATATCAACTACCTCGCTTTTTACGTTTTTACCCTCCTCTGCGTTGCCACCTGTCGGTGACCCCTTTAGCGTATAAAAGGAGGCCCATGCGCAACTTAGCGGGGGTTCGGAGATTCGGAGGTTCGGACAGTTTGCTTCGATTCATTCGTAGCCCAGAAAACATCACACTCTCTCGCTCGAGAGCAAGAACACCAGATAATACAACCAGACAAGCAGCAGTAGGAGTGTTATCTCTCCGGAGAGCTCCGAAGCTGGGTAAACTGCTCGTGTGCCTCGCCTCGATCTGCTCTTCGTGCGACCTCCGCCCCCCGCCGAACCGAAAGGGGCCCGGTCCGCCGGCCCCATAGGTGTTCGTGGATCAGTTCTCCCCGACAGCAAACATAACAGCAATCTGCCTAAACAGGATAGTCTGTAAAGAATGCAGCAACATCCATACTTCCCTAGCTCCAAAAATTATGAAATTAAATTCCCACTGTATTAAATTTATAAGAGCTTAATATGCAAAAGGTTTCAACATTTTATCACATTCTGAATTTTCTAGGGAATTATTGCAACAGCGGTAAACTTTCTGTTTTCAAACAGCAACATGTGGACTTCTAAAATAGGCATAGTAAAGGCTATCAATGCCACTTTTATTGAAATAAAAGATGCAAAAAATTGTTATAAATAACAGCAAGAAAATCTTAACAAAATAAATTGATGCTCCAAGCAAAACACATATCATGTGGTGAATAAAAATATAGCTCCAAGTAAAGTTACCGATGAACGAAGACGAAAGAGGGGATGCCTTCCGGGGCATCCCCAAGCTTAGGCTCTTGGCTATCCTTGAATATTACCTTGGGGTTCCTTGGGCATCCCCAAGCTTAGGCTCTTGCCACTCCTTATTCCATAGTCCATCGAATCCTTACCCAAAACTTGAAAACTTCACAACACAAAACTTAACAGAAAACTCGTAAGCTCCGTTAGTATAAGAAAATAAATCAGCACTTCAAGGTACTGTAATGAACTCATTCTTTATTTATATTGGTGTTAAACCTACTGTATTCCAACTTCTCTATGGTTTATAAACTCTTTTACTAGCCATAGATTCATCAAAATAAGTAAACAACACATGAAAAACAGAATCTGTCAAAAACAGAACAGTCTATAGTAATATGGATCATACGTATACTTCTGGAACCACAAAAATTCTAAAATAAATTGCTGGACCTGAGGAATTTATCTATTAATCATCTTAAAAAATAATTAACTAAATATCACTCTCCAATAAAAAATGGCAGACATTATCGTGAGTGCTAAAGTTTCTGTTTTTGACAGCATGATCAACAAGACTTTCCCCAAGTCTTCCCAACGGTTCTACTTGGCACAACCACTAAGTAAAACACATAAAACCACATCTAAACAGAGTCTAGATGAATTATTTATTACTAAACAGGAGCAAAAAGTAAGGAACAAAAATAAAATTGGGTTGCCTCCCAACAAGCGCTATCGTTTAACGCCCCTAGCTAGGCACGATGATTTCAATGATGCTCACATAAAAGATAAGAATTGAAACATAAAGAGAGCATCATGAAGAATATAACTAGCACATTTAAGTCTAACCCACTTCCTATGCATAGGGATTTTGTGAGCAAACAACTTATGGGAACAATAATCAACTAGCATAGGAAGGCAAAACAAGCATAGCTTCAAAACTTTAAGCACATAGAGAGGAAACTTGATATTATTGCAATTCCTACAAGCATATGTTCCTTCCTCATAATAATTTTCAGTAGCATCATGAATAAATTCAACAATATAACCAGCATCTAAAGTATTCTTTTCATGATCTACAAGCATAGAAAATTTACTACTCTCCACATAAGCAAAATTCTTCTCATTAATAGTAGTGGGAGCAAACTCAACAAAGTAACTATCATGGGATTTGAAAATTGAAATCCAGATGACAAGTTTCATTGTTATCATTATTATTTAAAGCATACATGTCATCACAATAATCATCATATATAGGAGGCATGCTTTCATCATAATAAATTTGCTCATCAAAACTTGGGGGACAAAAAATAGCATCTTCATCAAACATAGCTTCCCCAAGCTTGTTGCTTTGCATATCATTAGCATCATGGATATTCAAGGAATTCATACTAACAACATTGCAATCATGCTCATCATTCAAATATTTAGTTCCAAACATTCTAATGCATTCTTCTTCTAGCATTTGAGCACAATTATCGGAATCCTTATTCTCGCGAAAGACATTAAAAAGATGAAGCATATGAGGTAACCTTAATTCCATTTTTTTTGTAATTTTCTTTTATAAACTAAACTAGTGATAAAACAAGAAACTAAAAGACTCGATTGCAAGATCTAAAGATATACCTTCAAGCACTCACCTCCCCGGCAACGACACCATAAAAGAGCTTGATGTCTACTACACAACCTTCTTCTTGTAGACGTTGTTGGGCCTCCAAGTCCGGAGGTTTGTAGGACAGTAGAAAATTTCCCTCAAGTGGATGACCTAAGGTTTATCAAACCGTAGGAGGCGTAGGATGAAGATGGTCTCTCTCAAGCAACCCTGCAACCAAATAACAAAGAGTCTCTTGTGTCCCCAACACACCCAATACAATGGTAAATTTTATAGGTGCACTAGTTCGGCGAAGAGATGGTGATACAAGTGGTATATGGATAGTAGATATGAGTATTTGTAATCTGAAATAATAAAAACAGCAAGGTAACAAGTGATAAAAGTGAGCGTAAATGGTATTGCAATGTGTGGAAATAAGGCCTAGGGTTCATACTTTCACTAGTGTAAGTTCCCTCAACAATACTAACATAATTGGATCACATAACTATCCCTCAACATGCAACAAAGAGTCACTCCAAAGTCATTAATAGCGGAGAACGAACGAAGAGATTATGGTAGGGTACGAAACCACCTCAAAGTTATTCTTTCCAATCAACCCGTTGGGCTATTCCTATAAGTGTCACAAACAACCCTAGAGTTCGTACTAGAATAACACCTTAAGACACAAATCAACCAAAACCCTAATGTCACCTAGATACTCCAATGTCACCTCAAGTATCTGTGGGTATGATTACACGATATGCGTCACACAATCTCAGATTCATCTATTCAACCAACACAAAGGACCTCAAAGAGTGCCCCAAAGTTTCTACCGGAGAATCACGACGGAAACGTGTGCCACCCCCTATGCATTGGTTCATGGGCGGAACCCACAAGTTGATCACCAAAACATACATCAAGTTAATCACGTGATATCCCATTGTCACCACAGATATCCACGGCAAGACATACATCAAGTGTTCTCAAATCTATAAAGACTCAATCCGATAAGATAACTTGAAAGGGGAAACTCAATTCATTACAAGAGAGTAGAGGGGGGAAGAAACATCATATGATCCAAATATAATAGCAAAGCTTGCGATACATCAAGATCGTATCATCTCAAGAACACGAGAGAGAGATCAAACACATAGCTACTGGTACATACCCTCAGCCCCGAGGGAGAACTACTCCCTCCTTGTCATGGAGAGCACTTGGATGATGAAGATGGCCACCGGAGAAGGATTGCCCCCTCCGGCAAGGTGCCAGAATGGGTCTAGATTGGTTTTTGGTGGCTACGGAGGCTTCTGGCGGCGGAGCTCCCGATCTATTGTGCTCACGGATGTTTTTAGGGTATATGGAGATATATAGGTGGAAGAAGTACGTCAGGGGGGCCACGAGGGGCTCACGAGGGTGGAGGGCGTGCCCAGGGGGGTGGGCACGCCCCTGCCTCATGACCTCCTAGCAGATCCCCCGACGTGCACTCCAAGTCTTCTGGGCTTCTTTCCTTCCAAAAATGAGTTCCTTGAAGTTTCAGGTCAATTGGACTCCGTTTGATTTTCCTTTTCTTCGAAACCCTAAAACAGGGTAAAAACAGAAACTGGCACTGGGCTCTGAGTTAACAGGTTAGTCCCAAAAATGATATAAAAGTATATAATAAAGCCCATAAACATTCAAAACAGTAGATAATATAGCATGGAGCAATCAAAAATTATAGATACGTTGGAGACGTATCACCCACCTTTCGATCCCCTAGCCCGCATCATGCGTCCCCTAGTTCGCCGGAAAGCCATGGTGCGCCGCAAGATCACGTACTACAAGATGTTGACGCCGGAGAGCCGCGCAGAAATCACGGCGGCGGTCGGCGCCACAAACCTCCGTTCCCAAGCTTGCTTTGCGGCGGGCCAATCCCCGGGTTCTCTGGAGCCAAGCTACGAGGAGGAGGAAGCCGATCCAATGTTCATGGTGGAGGTTGCGGCGCAGAAGGCCCCCCATGGGTATGAGACGATGGACGTCGTCTTCGTGCCGACGTCCAGGTCCCCCATTGTGCAAGCGGACCAACGGTTCAACCTGGCGATACTAAAAGAGGACCGGGAGGCAGAGGCTCAACTCGACGCAGTGTGCGCGCATGCCGCTGCCATCGAGGCTCTCCTGCAGGCGGAATTGGATGTCGTGGATGTGAACCAGGCGGCGGAGGCTCAACTTGAGGCGGAGCGCGCGGATGTCGCTGCCATCGAGGCCCTCCTGCAGGCGGAACCGGATGTCCTCGACTTGAATCGGGCGACGGAGGCTCAACTCGACGCGGAGCGCGCGGATGCCACTGCCATCGAGGCCCTCCTGCAGGCGGAACCGGACATCCTCGACTTGAACTGGGCGGCGGAGGCTCAACTCGATGCGGAACGCACGGATGCCGCTGCCATCGAGGCCCTCCAGCAGGCAGAACTGGACGTCCTTGACTTGAACCGGGCGGTGCTCTCGTCCGTGTAGAGCGCCCTCACACTCCGCGTGAACGAGTAGCTGGAGGTCGAGGACAACCACGGTGCGGAGACACACGTCAGCAGTTACGGCTGGTTCGCGCCGGCACCCAAAGACGACGAGGTCGTCTTGTTCCGCGAGGAGTGATAGTTTTTCTTTATGTTGTTGTTTTTAGGGATCTTTTGCTATGTAAAAACATATATAGTTATGCAAGTCGCCTGACTTTCATCATTTCGGTCAGTCTACCATTTCAGGCCGTTGGATGAATATCCTATGTCTCCTAACCCTTCTTGCTCACCTCTTCTTCTTCCCCAACAGACCACCGCACGGGCCGTACGGATCCTCCCCAACATGCGGTTGGATAAACATATTGTATGAACGAAAATTATGTGGCAGCGGTACGATGGCTGAGTTTGGTTTGTTCACATGCGGTAGCACGTGTCAGTGAGGGTGTGTTCCCTTGGTTGGGTTTGCGGCGTGCAGGAGCGACTGTGCGAGGGTGCAGAGCAACCGTGTGAGGGTGCGGTGCGACCGCGACAGCCGTGCGGAAGTGTACCTCTTTTTCATTTTGAAAACTTTAGGCAAGCTTGGCAAAAATGTGTGGCGAAGTATGGCAATGCAAGGCCTAGACCCAAACGGGATAAGTACGTGCGTACTAGGAAAACTGGTGTCAATAAAGAAAGGCGGGGTTTTCCTTCGCAGGATTAATCAATACAAATCCTCGTTTGACATGTCAATTAATGCGTATTTTTTTCTCCAAAGCACAAAGAGCTAAACATCTCACTCCTCATCGCTTGATTAATGCAGCGCCATGCAAACCAACCTTCTCACTTCCGCATGCATGCAAGGGTATATTAATGTCCTTGGTTGCTAGTACGAGGCAAACCCCATCAATTTTGCCTCGATTAGTGTTAGTGGACTTTTGCAAATTGTAATTTTGATATACTGGCCTTGTGTACAAAAAATGGAGGTAGTAACTATTTGACTTCCTTCCCCATTCTGGTGACGTCGACGATATCTCGAATGTTATGGTTTGGCGAAGTGCATTCGACGGAGAACACCGTTGGGGGAGACCACCAGACGCAAATGTCGCCTGCAAGCCGAGAGAACCGCCTTATTTGCATCTAGGAAGTCAGTTGAACCAAAGACCGCGTAAATAATGTACTAGTACTACTAGTACACAATAGCATCGTCTGTCCAGCTTAGTGCGGTGAGGTGGTTTCTCGAAGAAGACGATGGAGAAGCGGAGTCAATGAAGACTGAAATGATGGTTGTTTCGTCCGTGCTTTGTGATTTGACGACTCAATGCTTTGTGATTTGTGATAGAAGGGACAGGGGAGTAGACTCTGCGCTCTATACTGTACATGCGTCCAAGCACGGGAGCAAGAGGAGAGACGTTGCATTTTTCTATTCCTTTAATCAATCAATCAGGGAGCTTCGGTTCCATCTTTTTGGCTTTGGCAGCACCGTCCACAATGGTTCCCATCGATGCCAAAAGCTATTTTCACATTTGGCTACACATTGTGGATGCCTTAACCGTACCACTTGGTTTTGCTCCTGTGTGCTATCTATATAAATCTCAATTATATTGATCTAAAAAATTATAGATTCAAGATTAGTAAAAAGGAGGTGATTTTGCCATGCGGATGGCGGTGGGGGTTTCTTATTTTTAGAGGACGTTTAGAGGACGTTGGCCTGGCGGTTTGCTAACATGCGGTCCCACATGTCAGTGCTTTACTGAGTCGATCTGCGTCCCACATGAGGCAGAACAACGGTAGAAGCAACACGTGGTTAACTTGAAGAAGATCTTATCAAAAAAACTTGAAGAAGATGAGGGAGAAGCGGATTCAGCAACGAGTGAAATGATGGTTGCTTCATCCCTCCAACTTCTTCTTTTAGCATTATTACTTCGTCCCTCTGACTTAACTGCGGGAAAGGTGCAGCTTTGTGATTTGATGCCTCATTGCTTATTACTACACCGGCGCCATGACTGGGGTGCTTCACCCCTGCTGCTCTGCACTGTATTTCGGTATGGCACGTGGACCCGGTAGCATGATGTCCCACATGTCGGCGAACGGGACTAGAACAAAGCGAGTGCTCCACTCTTATGATGGAGGAGTACACGACACGGCGGCCCCGTGAACTGTCACTTGTACTGTATAGTACTATAGTTTTGTTGTTTCGCATGATCCATCAATACAAACCCGATTAAACAGGAAAGGGCGGGATTTTTCCTGCGCGGTTGATGATACTGGCCATACATTTCAAAGGCAATTTTAATGTATGCAAACTGAATAATTAAGTAACAATATAATATCTAGTAAAACTAAAAACACAGATGATTTATTGTGTTAGAGTGTAGTAGTAGTGCTGTATTGCATAGTTGTCAGATGTAACATGCGAGAACGTGTAGAGATGTAGTTTTGGAGGGCCTACAGAGAGAAAAGCGTAATACGGTCACCGAGCTTTAGAATACGCTCATTACGGTCACTATACGTTTTGCGGTGATTATACGTTCACTTGCTCACCGCTCAACATCAGATTGCACTCTGTTGACCGGCCAAATAGTTTGTGTGGCACCATGTGGACTAGTTAAATTGACCATGTTCCTTGTGGGTCCCACATGTTAGTTCACATAGGAAAAAGGTCGGATAAAACAAATTTACCCAGGCGCGACAAGACTCCAACCCATGCGCGGGAATCACCTGGTTGTGTATGTGTCTGTCAGGGCCTGATGTGTGCGCATGCACGTGTAGGTTGAGCACTTGAGTGTGAGAGTGTGTGTTGGTCGTGTGGTGTGTGCATGCATGCGTGCGTGTGTGCGTGTGAGTGCTGCGTGCGTGCGTGGCTGCATGTGTACGTGTGAGTGTTGCGTGCGTGTCTGGCTGCATGTGTTCGTGTGAGTGTTGCGTGCATGCAGTTCGTCTGCATGCGTGTGTGTGTGTATATAATCACCAGACCAGCTCCTATGTGTTCAAACAGACGGCTCGGCATACCAATACAAGGCCACCTTGTCTGCTGTGCCCACGGTCATGACTTCGAACCACCGTCCAATATTTTTTTGTCGTTTGTTTTCATTCCTACTAGCAAGATGCTCGTGCGTCGCACATAACATCAAGATGCATTTGTATGACTAGTTTATATTGTGAGAGAAAAGGATGAACGAGGGAAGACCTTATTTGCAAATGTGGAGAGGTGTGTGGGTACCTTTTTGCAAAATTGCCATAGTTTCATTCCTATCCATCAGATATAAATCAGACGGCCTATGTTGCAAGATGGCAGGCACACCATCATCACCAACTCTATTTTTTATAAGAGTGTAGAGGAGTATATACAAGCCGACATGTGGGCCCAATGGTAGTGAGATAATGTGATGCAACACTAGAGGTGCCACGTGGAGCGTTTAACTGGTCAACTAGTCGTGTCTTGAGCAAATACAGAGCTGTACAGTGAGCCCGTGACTATATAATAACCACAAAACATAAATGATGACCGTAATGGGTGGATTCTAAAGTCCAATGTACATATCGTGCTTTCGCTCCAAATACAATGATCTTCACTGTATATATCGCGAGAGAAAGATGAAACATGCGTGAATGTGTTGTGGGCTTACTTTTAGAGGACCTGGAGATAGTTTGTGTGCGTATGTGAAAGGGGCGTAGTGAGGGTGTATGTGATGGGGAGAGAGATGCGCTTCGTTTCTCTTTATTATAACTAACTTTATATATAGTATAAAAATATAAAAATTCAGAGTGCGGAATAAATATCATCATGGGCACCATGGAATGCAAATTAACGTTCATACTCCTCCATATAACTTCTTAATGTTGTATATATGTAGAAATTCTAAAATAACTTTTTGGCCACACTTTATTCAAAAGGAATGTTGGTATGTGAAATAAACGTGAAGAGAGGGCTTTTTAGATCAATGGGGTACGTGATGTAACAAGTGTGAATGTGTAGTTGGTGTATTTGGCAGGGCCTAGAGAGGTATGTGTGTGTATTACGTATTCGATAGAGGCATGGATAGAGGGGCCAGCGGGGGGAGGGCGTGGGAGAGATAGCATGAGAAAAATGAGAGTGGTCTAGAGAGAGAGAGAGACTAATATGATGTCACGGCGAGAGATTCCCTTGAGTGTGTATATGCAAGGGGGGAGGGGATAGAGGCACAAGGAGATTTTTGTGTGGTGTCTGTGTTGGTATGTGTGGGTGTGAGAAGATAACGAGACCTGGGGGCAGAGGTGAGGCCCTTGGTTCAGTTCCATCCTGCGCCACATTGGTCGGCCCATGACGCATTTAGGGAGACCCATGGATGACTTGTCGTACAAGACAACGATAGCAGAATTGTGAAGGACTCTGTGTCCACTGACAAAGCCGACTAGGATTTGTAACCATGGGTTATCGAACTAAGGTAACCCCTTATCTTTGATATTACTATTCATCCAACCTAACTTTAAGGGGCATCCTACTGAATGCTCTGCTAGAACCATACTCGTCGATTAGGAAGAGAGGTGCAAGACAATGCGTGAGAGACAGGCCTAAAGATAATGTGCATACAGGAGACACATAGGCAGGTCTATGTATATAGAAAGGGTCGATGGGCATTGTGCGTGTGTATGCTTGTGAGAGGAAGAGTGCTTGTGCTAAAGGTTAGTGAAAACAGTCGTAAATGGTTACAAGAGGGGGGAGGGTTATATCGAGAGCATGTCTGCGAGAAAGACACCTCGGGAGAGTGTGTGTGAGCATGTGTGAGAGACCACCGATGGAGAGTGAAACTACACGTAAAAGACTGATGTACACATTGATTAAAGATATAAATTGTATGCAAATATTAGGATGGGATCATGATATTTGCAATTCGCATAAGGAACAATCATCGATCCATCAAACATATAGATTCTATCGAATTTGAGCATGTCTATGTTATTATTCGACATAATTGATCCACATAGCTAGTATTTTGAACTCCAGACAATGCGTCGCTTTAGCAATCGAATATAAATGTGAGTATAGTTCATGTTGTGTGTGTAAAGCACATTATACATACGAAAGTTACACAATGAACATTATAAATAGCTAGCTATGAACTAGCATACATTTGAATTCAACTTAAGGTGGTTTAAAAAAATCGAATTCAACATCAAGTCCATTCAATTATTTGAATTCGATATCATGGCATTTGTAAATCATATCTAAGTTATGGGGGCACCAATCTTTGCTCTGATTTTGTACATAATAGCATATATAGTCGTGTACAAAATAGATTCAAATTTAGCTCCTCCATTCCAAAATAATCGTAGTTATAGGATTTCCAAGTGTCAAAATTTCAAAAAGAAACGGATAATTTAATGAGGTTTTCAAACATACAAGGTCAAATTTAACATTGTCTATTTAGGTCAATCCTCAAAGTTCATGAGTACTCTAAATGTAAATGCTTCTGTTTCAAAATTTTGAACGAAGCCCCAAAAGAGCCTCTACTCGCCCGAAACCACGTGAGACCAATGTTTGGTAGTAGAAGGAAATTACTTTTCTAACTCCGACCCGTGAAACCTACCGGCCCAATGTCCAAAGGTCTAAACCGGGGTAGGTTTGTAGCTTCATCTAGACGCCACGCAACCGCCTCCAAAAACATTCATACACAATGGCCGCCTAAGCATACATGCGTGCAGCCAAAATTGCTCCCGCCCACTATTTGGCACACCTGGGATTACCATCCTACCCCCGACCTGTAGTAGGTCCAAAATTTAAGAGGGGGTAAAGTTTGTACTTTCCCCAAATTTCAAACAAGTGTGTCCCATCTGTTCAAAAAAGCCAAAAACAAGCGCGTCCCAGACCGAAACATGGATCTCCCTTAGCTCCCCCCGGTCCCCCCCCCACCCCTCTGATTCGCCATTCGTACTCCGTGGGTGCCAAAACTACCTCTCCACCAGCCGCGAAACCCCGGCGTCTTCCGTCCGCCACCCCATCCCACCCATCAACCGCCGCCCTCCTCCATCACGCTGGAGCCGATACCCCGACGTCGTCGTCCACTGCAACCTCAACTGCAATGCCCTCCACGGCTAGTAGTTGAAGCCGAGGTCGATCTGTCCGTACTCGATCTAGTTCAACCACGCCGTCCTGCGCCACACCGCTGCCACTCCAACTTCGCCATCGTCCACCGCACCGGAGTTGTTCCTGCTATGCTGTCCTTCGCCGCCTCGGATCTGCTTCCCCTCCGCCGTCATATGGCCACGACAACACAGTCAACAATTTGGCCATGGGTTCGTCCAAGCCTGCACCCTCCTCTGAAACATCGGTTCCCCTGGTAAAAAGAAGAAGATCGCCGCGGCATGTGGAGCAAACCACACCAGGAACTGAAAATGGTACTCCTCTTCCCTTATTCATGCAAATCATGTGTGTCTGCTTGCACGGTATTCATCCCACAAAAGACACGAGTTGACCGCTTCTTCTTGATACTAGATGTTCCTAGTAACTCGCGATGCACAAGGTTTCTCCTCATATACTATTTCACCTTAGCTAGAGGTTCGTTGCCCCCTGGATTTCAATTCCTGGTCAGTTGATTCCCAATTAATGGAAGCATTCCCCGGCGTAACAGGTGCTAGTCCGCCTATTACGCCGGGGAAGTAGCGCCTCGGTGTTTATCTTAGGGGCATGTGGGGCCTATAGCTGCTGGCGCCCGATTTGGAGGTCGGCCGAGATTAAAGGGATGGCCTGGGGGCGCTGCCAAGTATGGCGGTGGTGTGAGGTCGAGGGGAGGGCGGGGCGGCGGAGGCAGGGGTCTAGGCCGGTGGTCGCTGGCGGTTCGAGAAAGATCATCAACAGTGACTGGCGCGAGGTAGATGAAGGCCATCTGCCCGTTCCTTATAGATCGGACAGTTCATAAAAAATCGACTGAACTATTTATTTTCAGTCGACTGTTATCTTGATAGGACCACATGTGGTGGTGTGCTGGAGGAGTGCCTGCATTTCCTGTGCTCATATATTACAAAATCATAAGGAGTAGAATCTAATTTTTTTGGCATGCAATGTTGTAGAGCTATCATATGTCTCCTGTCATTTATTTTTCAGCCACCTGCTATCTGGTACTTTTACAGTGCACTAGTTCTGCACACACTTCACCCATACTCTCACTATTGTGTTTTATGCAAGGGTATTTCATACCCTTCCTTGACAGAAGCATAAAAGAGAAGAGAGAAGTCGCTCCAGCGTGGTACGCGGCTAGGCCAGACACGTTTCAAGACTTTAAAGGGTGTAGTGTCAGCAGATGGAGACGGGGAACGTAGCTCTGGAGTTCATGATCTCGCTCGCTGTGTACCACCATCCCAGGTGCTTGCTTTAACTTCACGATGTCATATGCGGTTGCATGTCGCATATGTTGTATAGCTTGTATTCAAAAGGCCGAAGTCGGTCTTTATCAAGATAAGGAAAGATATTTTTTACATGAACCACCATCCCGGGAGCACCAGAAGACAAATAGCTAGGCACTGTCCGAGCCAGTGACAAGCCTAGCACAGACATGCATCACCTGGAAGCCGACTAAAAAGCCACGATGGTGGCGAAGCAGCCCACCTCCTGTTGGGTTTCGTAGTAATTTCAAAAAAAATTCCTACGCACATGCAAGATCATAGTGATGCATAGCAACGAGGGAAGAGTGTGATCTACGTACCCTTTGTAGATCGACAACGGAAGCGTTTGGTTGATGTAGTCGTACGTCTTCACGGCCCGACCGATCAAGCACCGAAACTACAGCACCTCCGAGTTCTAGCACACGTCCAGCTCGATGACGATCCCCGGACTCCGATCTAGAAAAGTGTCGGGGAAGAGTTCCGTCAGCACGACGGCGTGGTGACGATCTTGATGTACTACCGTCGCAGGGCTTCGCCTAAGCACCGCTACAATATGACCGAGGTGGAATATGGTGGAGGGGGCACCGCACACGGCTAAGGAACGATCACGAAGATCAACTTGTGTGTCTCTGGGGTGCCTCTGCCTCTGTATATAAAGGACTAGAGGGGGGGTGCGGCCGGCCTAGAGGAGGCGCGCCAGGAGAGTCCTACTCCCTCTGGGAGTAGGATTCCCCCCCCCCCAATCCTAGTTGGAATAGGATTCGCGCAGGGGGGAAAAGAGAGAGAGGGGCCGGCCCCCTCTCCTTGTCCTATTCGGACCAAGGGAGGGGAGGGGCGCGCGGCCCATGAAGGCCGCCTCTTCTCTTTTCCACTAAGGCCCATTATGGCCCATATAGCCCCCGGGGGGTTCCGGTAACCTCCCGGTACTCCGGTAAAATCCCGATTTCACCCGGAACATTTCCGATATCCAAACATAGGCTTCCAATATATCAATCTTTATGTCTCGACCATTTCAAGACTCCTCGTCATGTCCGTGATCACATCTGGGACTCCGAACAAACTTCGGTACATCAAAATGCATAAACTCATAATGTAACTATCATCGTAACCTTAAGCGTGCGGACCCTACGGGTTCGAGAACAATGTAGACATGAACGAGACATGTCTTCGGTCAATAACCAATAGCGGAACCTGGATGCTCATATTGGCTCCTACATATTCTACGAAGATCTTTATCGGTCAAATCGCATAACAACATACGTTGTTCCCTTTGTCATCGGTATGTTACTTGCCTGAGATTCGATCGTCGGTATTCCAAATACCTAGTTCAATCTCGTTACCGGCAAGTCTCTTTACTCGTTCTATAATACATCATCCCGCAACTAACTCATTAGATGCAATGCTTGCAAGGCTTAAGTGATGTGCATTACCGAGAGGGCCCAGAGATACCTCTCCGACAATCGGAGTGACAAATCCTAATCTCAAAATACGCCAACCCAACATGTACCTTTGGAGACACCTATAGAGCTCCTTTATAATCACCCAGTTACATTGTGACGTTTGGTAGCACACAAAGTGTTCCTCCGGCAAACGGGAGTTGCATAATCTCATAGTCATAGGAACATGTATAAGTCATGAAGAAAGCAATAGCAACATACTAAACGATCGGGTGCTAAGCTAATGGAATGGGTCATGTCAATCACATCATTCTCCTAATGATGTGATCCCGTTAATCAAATAACAACTCTTTTGTTTATGGTTAGGAAACATAACCATCTTCGATTAACGAGCTAGTCAAGTAGAGGCATACTAGTGACACTTTGTCTGTCTATGTATTCACACAAGTATTATGTTTTCGGTTAATACAATTCTAGCATGAATAATAAACATTTATCATGATATAAGGAAATAAATAATAACTTTATTATTGCCTCTAGGGCATATTTCCTTCAGTCTCCCACTTGCACTAGAGTCAATAATCTAGTTCACATCGCCATGTGATTTAACAGCAATAGTTCACATCACCATGTGATTAACACCCATAGTTCACATCGATATGTGATCAACACCCAAAGGGTTTACTAGAGTCAGTAATCTAGTTCACATCGCTATGTGATTAACACCCAAAGAGTACTAAGGTGTGATCATGTTTTGCTTGTGAGATAATTTTAGTCAACGGGTCTGTCACATTCAGATCCGTAAGTATTTTGCAAATATTTATGTCAACAATGCTCTGCACGGAGCTACTCTAGCTAATTTCTCCCACTTTCAATATGTATCTAGATTGAGATTTAGATTCATCTATATTAGTGTCAAAACTTGCATCGGCGTAACCCTTTACAACGAACCTTTTTTCACTTCCATAATCGAGAAACATATCCTTATTCCACTAAGGATAATTTTGACCACTATCCAGTGATCTACTCCTAGATCACTATTGTACTCCCTTGCCAAACTCAGTGGTAGGGTATACAATAGATCTGGTACACAGCATGGCATACTTTATAGAACCTATGACCAAGGCATAGGGAATGATATTCATTCTCTTTCTATGTTCTGCCGTGATCGGGCTTTGAGTCTTACTCAATTTCACACCTTGTAACATAGGCAAGAAACTCTTTCTTTGTCTGTTCCATTTTGAACTACTTCAAAATCTTGTCAAGGTATGTATTTATTGAAAAACCTTATCAAGCGTCTTGATCTATCTCTATAGATCTTGATGCTCAATATGTAAGCAACTTCACCAAGGTCTTTCTTTGAAAAACTCCTTTCAAACACTCCTTTATGCTTTGCAGAATAATTCTACATTATTTCCGATCAACAATATGTCATTCACATATACTTATCAGAAATGTTGTAGTTCTCCCACTCACTTTCTTGTAAATACAGGCTTCACCGCAAGTCTGTATAAAACTATATGCTTTGATCAACTTATCAAAGCGTATATTCCAACTCCGAGATGCTTACACCAGTCCATAGATGGATCGCTGGAGTTTGCATTTTTTGTTAACACCTTTAGGATTGACAAAAACTTCTGGTTGCATCATATACAACTCTTCTTTAAGAAATCCATTAAGGATTGCAGTTTTGTTATCCATTTGCCAGATTTCATAAAATGCGGCAATTGCTAACATGATTCGGATAGATTTAAGCATAGATACGAGTGAGAAACTCTCATCGTAGTCAACACCTTGAACTTGTCGAAAACCTTTTGCGACAATTCTAGCTTTGTAGATAGTAACACTACTATCAGCATCCGTCTTCCTCTTGAAGATCCATTTATTCACAATTGCTTGCCGATCATCGGGCAAGTCAACCAAAGTCCATACTTTGTTCTCATACATGGATCCCATCTCAGATTTCATGGCCTCAAGCCATTTTGCGGAATCTAGGCTCATCATCGCTTCCTCATAGTTCGCAAGTTCGTCATGGTCTAGTAACATGACTTCCAGAACAAGATTACAGTACCACTCTGGTGCGGATCTTACTCTGGTTTACCTGCGAGATTCGGTAATAACTTGATCTGAAGTTACATGATCATCATCATTAGCTTCCTCACTAATTGGTGTAGTAGTCACAGGAACAGATTTCTGTGATGAACTACTTTCCAATAAGGGAGAAGGTACAATTACCTTATCAAGTTTTTTTACTTTCCTCCCACTCACTTCTTTCGAGAGAAACTCCTTCTCTAGTAAGTTTCCGAATTTAGCAACAAAAGTCTTGCCTTCAGATCTGTGATAGAAGGTGTATCCAATAGTTTCCTTTGGATATCCTATGAAGATTTACTTCTCCGATTTGGGTTCGAGCTTATCATGTTGAAACTTTTTCACATAAGCATCGCAGTCCCAAACTTTAAGAAATGATAGCTTAGGTTTCTTGCCAAACCATAGTTCATATGGTGTCGTCTCAACGGATTTAGATGGTGCCCTATTTAACGTGAATGCAGCTGTCTCTAATGCATAACCCCAAAACGATAGTGGTAGATCGGTAAGACACATCATAGATTGCACTATATCTAATAAAGTACGATTATGACATTCGGACACACCATTATGCTGTGGTGTTCCATGTGGCATGGGTTTGTGAAACTATTCCACATTGTTTTAATTGAAGACCAAACTCGTAACTCAAATATTTGTCTCCGCAATCAGATCGTAGAAACTTTATTTTCTTGTCACGATGATTTTCCACTTCACTCTGAAATTCTTTGAACTTTTCAAATGTTTCAGACTTATGTTTCATCAAGTAGATATACCCATATCTGCTCAAATCATCTGTGAAGTTTAGAAAATAACGATACTTAACGTGAGTCTTAACCTCATTGGACCGCATACATCAGTATGTATTATTTCCAATAAGTCAGTTGCTCGCTCCGGAGAACGGAGCCTTAGTCATCTTGCCCATGGGGCATGGTTCGCAAGCATCAAGTGATTCATAATCAAGTGATTCCAAAATCCCATCAGCATGGAGTTTCTTCATGCGCTTTACACCAATATGACCTAAACGGCAGTGCTACAAATAAGTTGCACTATCATTATTAACTTTGCATCTTTTGGTTTCAATATTATGATTATGTGTATCACTACGATCGAGATCCAACGGACTATTTTCATTGGGTGTGTAACCATATAAGGTTTTATTCTGTAAACAGAACAACAATTTATTCTCTTACTTAAATGAATAACCGTATTACAATAAACATGATAAAATCATATTCATGCTTAACGCAAACACCAAACAACACTTATTCAGGTTCAACAATAATCCCGAAAGTATAGGGAGTGTGCGATGATGATCATATCAATCTTGGAACCACTTCCAACACACATCGTCACTTTACCCTTAACTAGTCTCTGTTTATTCTGCAACTCCTGTTTCGAGTTACTAATCTTAGCAACTGAACTAGTATCAAATACTGAGGGGTTGCTATAAACACTAGTAAAGTACACATCAATAACATGTATATCAAATATACTTATGTTCACTTTGCCATCCTTCTTATCTGCCAATCACTTGGGGTAGTTCCGCTTCCAGTGACCAGTCCCTTTGCAGTAGAAACACTTAGTCTCAGGCTTAGGACCAGACTTGGGCTTCTTCACTTGAGCAGCAACTTGCTTGCTATTCTTCTTGAAGTTCCCCTTCTTCCCTCTGCCCTTTTCTTGAAACTAGTGGTCTTGTCTACCATCAACACTTGATGTTTTTCTCGATTTCTACCTTCGTCAATTTCCGCATTACGAAGAGCTTGGGAATCATTTCCGTTATCCCTTGCATATCATAGTTCATCACAAAGTTCTACTAACTTGGTGATGGTGACTAGAGAATTCTGTCAATCACTATCTTATCTGGAAGATTAACTCCCACTTGATTCAAGCGATTGTTGTACTCAGACAATCTAGGCACATGCTCACTAGTTGAGCAATTCTCCTCCATCTTTTAGCTATAGAACTTGTTGGAGACTTTCATATCTCTCAACTCGGGTATTTGCTTGAAATATTAACTTCAACTCCTGGAACATCTCATATGCTCCATGACGTTCAAAACGTCTTTGAAGTCCCGATTCTAAGCCATTAAGCATGGTGCACTAAACTATCAAGTAGTCATCATATTGAGCTAGCCAAACGTTCATAACATCTGCATCTGCTCCTGCAATAGGTCCATCACCTAGCGGTGCATCAAGGACATAATTCTTCTATGCAGCAATGAGGATAAACCTCAGATCACGGATCTAATCCGCATCATTGCTACTAACATCTTTCAACACAATTTTCTCTAGGAACATATCAAAATAAACACAGGGAAGCAACAACGCGAGCTATTGATCTATAACACAATTTGCAAAATACTACCAGGACTAAGTTCATGATAAATTTAAGTTCAATTTAATCATATTACTTAAGAACTCCCACTTAGATAGACATCCCTCTAATCCTCTAAGTGATTACGTGATCCAAATCAACTAAACCATGTCCGATCATCACGTGAGATGGAGTAGTTTCATTGGTGAACATCGCTATGTTGATCATATCTACTATATGATTCACGCTCAACCTTTCAGTCTCCGTGTTCCGAGGCCATATATGTATATGCTTGGCTCGTCAAGTATAACCTGAGTATTCCGCGTGTGCAACTGTTTTGCACCCGTTGTATTTGAACGTAGAGCCTATCACACCCGATCATCACGTGGTGTCTCAGCACGAAGAACTTTCGCAATGGTGCATACTCAGGGAGAACACTTCTTGATAATTAGTGAGAGATCATCTTATAATGCTACCGTCAATCAAAGCAAGATAAGATGCATAAAAGATAAACATCATATGCAATCAATATAAGTGATATGATATGGCCATCATCATCTTGTGCTTGTGATCTCCATCTCCGAAGCACCGTCGTGATCACCATCGTCACCGGCGTGACACCTTGATCTCCATCGTAGCATCGTTGTCGTCTCGCCAATCTTATGCTTCCACGACTATCGCTACCGCTTAGTGATAAAGTAAAGCATTACAGCGCGATTGTATTGCATACAATAAAGCAACAACCATATGGCTCCTGCCAGTTGCCGATAACTCGGTTAAAAAACATGGTCATCTCATACAATAAAATTTAGCATCATGTCTTGACCATATCACATCACAACATGCCCTGCAAAAACAAGTTAGACGTCCTCTACTTTGTTGTTGCAAGTTTTACGTGGCTGCTACGGGCTTAAGCAAGAAACAATCTTACCTACGCATCAAAACCACAACGATAGTTTGTCAAGTTGGTGCTGTTTTAACCTTCGCAAGGACCGGGCGTAGCCACACTCGGTTCAACTAAAGTTGGAGAAACTGTCACCCGCAAGCCACCTATGTGCAAAGCACGTCGGGAGAACCGGTCTCGCGTAAGCGTACGCGTAATGTCGGTCCGGGCCGCTTCGTCCAACAATACCGCCGAACCAAAGTATGACATGCTGGTAAGCAGTATGACTTACATCGCCCACAACTCACTTGTGTTCTACTCGTGCATATAACATCAACACATAAAACCTAGGCTCGGATGCCACTGTAGGGTTTCGTAGTAATTTCAAAAAAATTCCTACGCACATGCAAGATCATAGTGATGCATAGCAACGAGGGAAGAGTGTGATCTACGTACCCTTTGTAGATCGACAACGGAAGCGTTTGGTTGATGTAGTCGTACGTGTTCACGGCCCGACCGATCAAGCACCGAAACTACAGCACCTCCGAGTTCTAGCACACGTCCAGCTCGATGACGATCCCCGGACTCCGATCTAGAAAAGTGTCGGGGAAGAGTTCCGTCAGCACGACGGCGTGGTGACGATCTTGATGTACTACCGTCGCAGGGCTTCGCCTAAGCACCGCTACAATATGACCGAGGTGGAATATGGTGGAGGGGGGCACCGCACACGGCTAAGGAACGATCACGAAGATCAACTTGTGTGTCTCTGGGGTGCCTCTGCCTCCGTATATAAAGGACTAGAGGGGGGGTGCGGCCGGCCTAGAGGAGGCGCGCCAGGAGAGTCCTACTCCCTCTGGGAGTAGGATTCCCCCCCAATCCTAGTTGGAATAGGATTCGCGGAGGGGGGAAAAGAGAGAGAGGGGCCGGCCCCCTCTCCTTGTCCTATTCGGACCAAGGGAGGGGAGGGGCGCGTGTCCCATGAAGGCCGCCTCTTCTCTTTTCCACTAAGGCCCATTATGGCCCATATAGCCCCCGGGGGGTTCCGGTAACCTCCCGGTACTCCGGTAAAATCCCGATTTCACCCGGAACATTTCCGATATCCAAACATAGGCTTCCAATATATCAATCTTTATGTCTCGACCATTTCGAGACTCCTCTTCATGTCCGTGATCACATCCGGGACTCCGAACAAACTTCGGTACATCCAAATGCATAAACTCATAATATAACTGTCATTGTAACCTTAAGCGTGTAGACCCTATGGGTTCGAGAACAATGTAGACATGACCGAGACATGTCTCCAGTCAATAACCAATAGCGGAACCTGGATGCTCATATTGGCTCCTACATATTCTACGAAGATCTTTATCGGTCAGACCGCATAACAACATATGTTGTTCCCTTTGTCATCGGTATGTTACTTGCCCGAGATTCGATTGTCGGTATTCCAAATACCTAGTTCAATCTCGTTACCGGCAAGTCTCTTTACTCGTTCTATAATACATCATCCCGCAACTAACTCATTAGTTGCAATGCTTGCAAGGCTTAAGTGATGTGCATTACTGAGAGGGCCCAGAGATACCTCTCCGACAATCAGAGTGACAAATCCTAATCTCGAAATACGCCAACCCAACATGTACCTTTGGAGACACCTGTAGAGCTCCTTTATAATCACCCAGTTACGTTGTGACGTTTGGTAGCACACAAAGTGTTCCTCCGGCAAACGGGAGTTGCACAATCTCATAGTCATAGGAACATGTATAAGTCATGAAGAAAGCAATAGCAACATACTAAACGATCGGGTGCTAAGCTAATGGAATGGGTCATGTCAATCACATCATTCTCCTAATGATGTGATCCCGTTAATCAAATAACAACTCTTTTGTTTATGGTTAGGAAACATAACCATCTTCGATTAACGAGCTAGTCAAGTAGAGGCATACTAGTGACATTTTGTTTGTCTATGTATTCACACAAGTATTATGTTTCCGGTTAATACAATTCTAGCATGAATAATAAACATTTATCATGATATAAGGAAATAAATAATAACTTTATTATTGCCTCTAGGGCATATTTCCTTCACCTCCCACCAGGCTCTCAGGTCCTAGATGATCATGCTCACCACTCCAGCCGAATGTCTAGCTTGTATTGCTTCCAATTTGGTTAAATTGCATCTGGTTAGCTTACACACTATACCTTTGAATATGACACTCCTTCCTGTTTTTGGTACATAGTAGTACATCTGTCTATTAACAATGTTCTTACATCAAACTAATGTTCTTGTGTATCCCTCATCAATCACTTATGGTGAGGCAGTCAGGCCAGTGGACTACTATGATAAAAGATCCTCATTTAAAGAATGCAGCGTAAGCCTCCCCACATGATTCTCAAGAAATAGCAAGGCTGGATGAAGATAGTGAAGATAGCTCTATAGTTGATTACCACATTTCCCCTACACTAGCATCGCAGGTGCTTTCTCTAACTTGGCAACGTGATATGTGGTTGCATGTTTCATATGGTGTCTAGATTGTAATTCTTCTAATCTGGTTAAATTGCATGTGCTATTCTGCTTAGTTTATACATTATACATGTTAATGTGACATGCCTTCCTGTTTTTAGTACATAGTACATCTGTCTATTAAGCATGTCCTTACATAAAACTATTGTTTTTTTTTGTATCCCTCATAAATCAATATGACGAGACACCTTCAGTATATGCAGTGTGATATTAGTTGCATCTTTCATATGATTTATAGCATGCGCTGCTTCTAATTTGTTGAAATGCCATTTATGATGGGACGCTTTTAACTTGGCAGAGTCATATTGGTTGCATCTTTCATGTGGTGTCTAGCTTGCATTGCTTCTTATTTGTTGAAATGGTTTCTGCTTAGTTTACACAAACAGTTGTGAATATGCCATGGCATCCTATTTTTCATATTATTCCATCCTGGAATCATGTGTTTGCCTTACATCAAAGTAGTGATTGTCAGTATCATGCACGAATGAGTTCTGAAGAGTGAATTTTATTGCTTTTTCTTGCCGGTTTACTTGACAATTCAAAATCAATAAAGCGGAAGGAAGTTAGCAAGGCAGCGGATGAAGGTGCTCCTTCCAAACGGAGGGCCTCTGCAGATTCTACTCCCCCATCCCCCAAGATGATTTCCAAGACAACACATGCATAGACACTCAACGTAGTTGTGTTGGTGTTGAGCACGTCTCCCCTAGTGCACCATCACAGGTGCTCCCTCTAACTTGGCACTGTTATATGTGGTTGCATGTTATGTATGATGTCTAGCTTGTATTGCTTCTAATTTTGTTGAATTTCATCTGCTTACTTTACACATTATACTTGTGACTAAGACACGTGTTCATGTTTCTAGAACATACAATATCTGTCTATCACACCATGTTCTTACATGAAAGTAATACTGTTGTGTAACCTGCAATAATCACTTATCATAAGACACGTTTGACATGGGAGTGTGATATAGGTTACATCTCGCATTCTTTTCTAGCTTGTACTACTTCTAATTTCTTGAAATGGCACTTATGACGAGACAATTTTAACTTGGTAGAGTGATATTCGTTGCATCTTTCATATGGTGTCTAGCTTTCATTGCTTCTAATTTGTTGAAATGCCTTCTGCTTAGTTTACACATCATAGCTATGAATATGCAATGTTGTCCTTTTTTCTTACACATTCAATCATCCTATCATGTGGTTGCCTTACATTAGAGTAGTGCTCGTCAGCATTCTGCATCAATGAGTTCTGAAAAACAAATTTTTATTCACTTTTCTTGTGGGTTTGACTTGACAAGGCAATACAATTAAGAAAGAGGAAGGAAAAAATAAGGCAGGGACTGATGGTGTTCTTCCAGCGAAACTGGCATCCGAGGTGCTTTCTCTAGCTTGGCAGTGTGATATTGTTAACTTGGCAGAGCGGTATTTGTAGCATCTTTCATATGGTGTCTACCTTCCATTGCATTGCTTCTAATTTAGTGAAATATGTTCTGCTTAGTTTACACATCATAGTTCTGGTTATCTCATGCCGTCCTGTTTTTCGTACATATTACATCCTCCTATCATGTGGTTGTCTAACATCAAAGTTTAGTTCGTCTGTATCACGCATCAATTTGTTCTGGAGAACTAAATTGTTATTCATTTTTCTTGTCGGCTTGACTTAACATGGCAGAGAGAAAGAGGAAGCAACACAAAACGATAGGGAAAGGGAAGCAGAAGAATCCTGCAGATTCTGCTAGTACTGATGGTGCAATAGAAGGTCAAAGTCCAGCGGAAAATTGTACCGACAGGGTATTCCATGCTACATGAGCTGCAGAACAAGCCAAACGGAAACAAATAGCTGCCACTAAACAAGCAGAGACAACCCTAGTTGTTGCAGCACCTTCCACAGTACCACCAGCTGCACGATTTACTCATTGGTCAACTCAGCTAGCAGCACGTTCCCAAGCCCCCTTGCCACCTGACACTACTTCCGAAGCACTCTTGACACAAGATGAGTTGGCAAGATCAGATGAACTTTATGAGCTTCAACAGCAAGAAGGTAGTTTTTGGAGTCAAGTTATAGTTGCATGCTTATTTATATGTAGTCTCACAGTTTGATGTACACTAACACTTCCTATGCTCATTGTTGGACTAGCACCTAGGCGCAAGAGGAAACAAACATCAGGGATAATGCTCAATAGGTCAACTAAATCTAGAGGAGGAAGAATGGAGATCCATTTTGAGGCAGGTTTAAAAACGCCACGTGATGCTACAGAATCAGCCAAGTTAGTATCGGAGGCAGCGGTTGCCGTTAGGTGTCATGTACGTATCCTCCCAACATGGATTCAGTACAGGTATGACAAAGACGAAACCCAGTTCAACACCTTCCTCGACCATTTATATGTAAGTATGGTTATGTATGGAAACTAGTAATATCGTCTTGCTCTGTCCAATACTTTCTAGGTTGCTGATAATGAGACTCCCATAATTTTCAACATATGAGGTTCAAGTTGGATAGCCAAGATGATGCAACCAGAAAAGTTTGCACCCATGTTTTCAAGTCTGCTCTGCGACAGTATCGGTATAACTTGAGGAAAACTCACTTTGAAGGCAAGGCTAACAGTGAACTTGCCCAAACATCTCCAGTGGAAAATATATCGGATGAAGACTGGAGAGGCCTCGTTAAACACTAGTCTAATCCGAAGTATCAGGTACATTATATATATGTGTGATCAGATCACATGTTGAAGTCCTATTTATGCATGTGCCACACAAATCTATCTTCTTGTAGGTGAACTGTTCAAAGAACAAGGCCAACCGTACGAAAGTGAAATTCCAACAGACGACAGGATCTCGTAGCTATATTGCACACTGCGAGGCTCTTGTAATTAGCTGTTGTTTCACTCTTTTTGTTGTACCATATTATCAAATATATATTGACTTGTTCCAAATGCAGAGGAATGCCCGCAAGGACCAAAAAGTACCTGAACCAAATGCTGTGGAAATCTTCAAGGACTATCACACCAGCAAGATGAAGGGCATGACTACACCAGTCAAAGCCGCTGTTGTAAGTCCTTAATCCTCATGCCTTTTAACTACTACTTACTCTGACTTGTGCCTTGAATTGCATGGTTTGTAGCCAATGTCTATTACTCTTTTCAATTTTATACACAATTGTCTTAGCGTATCATTGCACCTTACAAGGTTTAAAAGAGAGGAGTGATGTTCCTTTGATCTTGACATGTAATCTAGTTCCATGCTGGACCTGCCCACACAAGGTTACAATTGCATGTTTGTCTGTTCTCAGTTGTTTTGTGATATGAATGATGTCATACTATGCTTACCGTATTATAAACTTTGTCTCTTTATCCTTAGCTGTCAATACAATGTGAAGAAATGGACAATAGATTAGCCATGGTACATGGTCATATGTTTGGAACCTGGTTTTATTATGTACTTTGCAGTAAAATACAACTAATATTTTACATGGGTTCACCAGAATAAGTTCTATATATAGACCAAAGCTATTTTGTTTGGTTTTGCTGCCTCCTTAATATCTTCTGTTCTGGTACTACTAATGTAAAATTTCAACTTTTCAGCAAGCTATGGAAAAAATGGTGGAACCGCCACCTTCTGAAGGTGGCGAGGCAACTATAACCGCAATGTCAGCTCTTGCTGCAGTGGGTCAGTACTTGTCCACTAACAATGCCAAAAGCACGTTCCTGCGTAATACTGGGTTGGTTGTTAAGGCAATCTCATCCAAATTACCTCATGATCAAGATATGCAAGCTCAAAACAATGTTATATCTGTGCTCCAAACACAAGTCTGTTCCCTAACAGAGACCCTTTATGAAACAAGGACAGACACTGTTCGATGTCGTCAAGATATGCATGGTTTTGAAACCGGACTATCAGACATTTGCTATGTTGTTCAGGAGCCTAGGACAAATGAAGGCGAAGGTTATGGTGCTCCATCGGACAATACAGCATGAAAACATAACAATCAGGTCAAATGAGCTGAGCTTCTGAACTTCTCGTGGTGCATTTATCTGCCAGACTGTTAACTTTTATGCCAACCTTCCTTTTTTATATAGTTGTAATTTGTTTTGTTGCGATATAAAATTTGTTCTTAACATCCAGCCACCGGCTGAAGAAAACAGCAAGCCATTTTTGTATAGTGTAGGGTGTTCCCTATATTTGCACTAGTGGTGATCTTTGACGCCTTAATAGCCTAGCGCTACTTTCGGGCTTATTTATTTCCTAGTCTTCTTTTTCCCTGGTTTGCTAGTGGCTGCAACAACCATGGGCCATATACGGACTGTGGTAACCTTGGCCCTGCTATGGGTCGTAGGATCCATGGGCCTCCTACTGGCCATCTTTAAATGGGCCTCCAACACGGCCGTAGAATCGGTGGGCCTCGGGCCGTCAGATAAATGGGTCTACATGGGCCGTAATCAGGCATAATTGGTATCGGCCCAGTATGGTAATAGGCCATTAACAGGCAGGAGGACAACAAAGGCTTAATTCTGTCACAAGCATAACGGGTCGTTAATGGGCCAGAATATAGGACGGGCTGGAAACGGCGCAACGAGTTAACAGGCCAGAAACGGGCCGATTCTTGCCACGGCCCGAATTTGGCCCATTAGGGGAACAGGACAGTAACCGGCCAGAAGTAATCGAGGGTCGGAAAGGAGCCCAAGAACGTATGGGCAGTCAGTAGGCCAAAAGCTAACATGGGCTGGAAACAGCCCATGTGAATCATGGGCCGTTAATGGGTACAAAGAAATTTACTATTCATTATGGGCTAGAGTCACCATGGGCCTCTAAAGGGCCTAAAGATACGAAGCCCTCATATGGGCCAAAAGACGTCGTGGGCCATACATGGGCCAAAAGTGAAACGGGCTGGTGTTATATTCGACGGCCCACATGACGTTGTTGGGCCGATTTTGTGTAGGCCCTGACGGGCCGTGAGTTACCGCATCGTAAAATGGGCTATTTGCGAAGAGACCATTAACAGGCTTTTCATGGCCCGGCCCGCTATCTTTTGACCAATTCAAACAGGCCGGCCTTTGTAAGCTAAATGGGCCAGTGGTGGGCCGTCGCACGTGTCGACATATCATAGGCGCTTATCTGACCCACTGACGAGTTGACACATGTTTCCTCCGGCCAATCAGAATTTTACACGTGGAAATTTCCCATTGGTCCAGGCTGTTAACGGGTTATCGGATCCAAAATTGGACCTGATAGCTTAACGGCGTCCCGTTACGGTGGATGTCACATGTCGGTCACCCTTGACGAAAGCACTTCTGTGACGCGCGATTTATCGTCATGGAAGTGGACACTTCCGTGATGATAATTTTGGTAATGTCATGGAACACTTCTACGACAGCACAGGTATGACTATCTTGATTCTGTCATAAATTTGTCATGGATGTACATGCATGACAGAAAACATGACCTACTGTGGACACGTATCATCACGGAAGTTTATTTCTTTTTGTAGTGATGTATTGCGTGAAAGTTGAAAAAGTTTGAGAACATCAAAAGTATGAAACAATCTCTTGGCTTGTCAACGGGGTTGTGCATGATTTGAATATTTTGTGTGATGAAGATGGAGCATAGCCAGACTATATGATTTTGTAGGGATAAACTTTCTTTGGCCATGTTATTTTGAGAAGACATAATTGCCTTGTTAGTATGCTTGAAGTATTATTATTTTTATATCAATATTAAACTTTTGTTTTGGATCTTATGGATCTGAACATTCATGCCACAATAAAGAGAATTACATGGATAAATATGTTAGCTAGCATTCCACATCAATTTTTTTTATCATTTACCTACTCGAGGACGAGCAGGAATTAAGCTTGGGGATGCTTGATACGTATCCAACATACCTATGATTGTTCCATGCTATTATATTATCTATTTTGGATGTTTTATATGCATTAATATGCTATTTTATATTATTTTGGGGACTAATCTATTAACCTAGGGCCTAGTGCCAATTTCTGTTTTTTTCCTTGTTTTTGAGTTTCGCAGAAAAGGAATACCAAACGGAATGAAACCTTCGCGATGACTTTTCTTGGACCAGAAGACAACCAATAGACTTGGAGATGAAGTCGGCGGAGCCACGAGGCGACCAAAAGGACGGAGGGTGCGCCCAGGGGGTAGGGCACGCCCCCACCCTTGTGACCCCCCTGACCCTCCTGACTTAATTATTTCACCTATATATTCCCAAATAAATCACCAGCGGCATCCACGAAAACACTTTTCCACCGCCGCAACCTTCTGTACCCGTGAGATCCCATCTAGGGACATTTTCCGGCACCCTGCCGGAGGGAGATTCAATCACGGAGGGCTTCTACATCAACTCTATTGCCCTTCCGATGAAGCGTGAGTAGTTTACCACAGACCTACGGGTCCATAGGTAGTAGCTAGATGGCATCTTCTCTCTTTGATTCTCAATACCATGTTCTCCTCGATGTTCTTGGAGATCTATCTGATGTAATATTCTTTTGCAGTGTGTTTGCCGAGATCCGATGAATTGTGGATTTGTGATCAGCTTATCTATGAATATTATTTGAATCTTCTCTGAATTCTTTTATGCATGATTTTATATCTTTGTAATTCTCTTCGAACTATCGGTTTGGTTTGGACAACTAGATTGGTTTTTCTTGCAATGGGAGAAGTGCTTAGCTTTGGGTTCAATCTTGCGGTGTCCTTTCCCAGTGATAGTAGGGGCATCAAGGCATTGTTGCCATCGAGGATAAAAAAGATGGGGTTTTCATCATATTGCTTGAGTTAATTCCTCTACATCATGTCATCTTACTTAATGTGTTACTCTGATCTTCATGAACTTAATACTCTAGATGAAGGCAGGAGTCGGTCGATGTGTGGAGTAATACTAGTAGATGCAGAATCGTTTCAGTCTACTTGACACGGACGCGATGACTATATTTCATGATCATTGCCTTAGATATCATCATAACTTTGCACTTTTCTATAAATTGATCGGCAGCAATTTGTTCACCCACCGTATTATTTGCTATCTTGAGAGAAGCCTCTAGTGAAACCTATGGCCCCGGGTCTATTTTCCATCATATTAGTTTCTGATCTACTATTTTGCAATTGTTTACTTTCCTGTCTATAAACCAAAAATACCAAAAATATTTACTTTACCTTTTGTTTATTTTCATCTATCTCTATAGATCTCACTTTTGCAAGTAACCGTGAAGGGATTGACAAACCCTTTATCGCGTTGGGTGCAAGTTGTTTGATTCTTTGTGCAGGTATTAGGTGAAGGAAATATGTCCTAGAGGCAATAATAAAGTTGTTGTTTATATTTCCTTATATCATGATAAATTTTTATTATTCATGCTAGAATGTATTAACCGGAAACTTGATACATGTGTGGATACATAGACAAACACAGTGTCCCTAGTATGCCTCTACTTGAGTAGCTCGTTAATCAAAGATGGTTAAGTTTCCTAACCATAGACATGTGTTGTCATTTGATGAACGGGATCGTCATTAGAGAATGATGTGATGGATAAGACCCATCCGTTAGCTTAGCATAATGATCATTAAGTTGTATTGCTATTGCTTTCTTCATGACTTATACATGTTCCTCTGACTATGAGATTATGCAACTCCCGAATACCGGAGGAACACCTTGTGTGCTATCAAATGTCACAATGTAACTGGGTGATTATAAAGATGCTCTAAAGGTGTCTCCAATGGTGTTTGTTGAGTTGGCATAGATCAAGATCAGGATTTGTCACTCCATGTATCAAAGAGGTATCTCTGGGCCCACTCGGTAATGCACATCACTATGAGCCTTGCAAGCAGTGTGACTAATGAATTAGTTACGGGATGATGCATTACGGAATGAGTAAACAGACTTGTCGGTAACGAGATTGAACTAGGTATGAAGATACCAATGATCGAATCTCGGGCAAGTAACATACCGATGACAAAGGGAACAACGTATATTGTTATGTTGTTTGACCGATAAAGATCTTCGTAGAATATGTTGGAGCTAATATGAGCATCCAGTTTCCGCTATTGGTTATTGACCGGAGATGTGTCTCAGTCATGTCTACATAGTTCTCGAACCCATAGGGTCCGCACGCTTAACATTTGATGACGATTTGTATTATGAGTTATGTGTTTTGATGAACCAAAGTTTGTTCGGAGTCCCGGATGAGAACACAGACATGAGAGGAGTCTCAAAATGGTCGAGACATAAAGATTGATATATTGGAAGGTTATGTTTGGACACCGGAATAGTTTCAGAAAGGTTCAGACATTTTCCGGAGTATCGGGGGGTTACCGGAATCCCCCGGGGGGTTAATGGGCCTTACTGGGCCCTAGTGGAAGAGAGGAGGCGGCGGCCAGGTGGAGGCCCCCCCCATGCCCAATCCGAATTGTAGTAGGGTTGGGGGGCAGCTCCCCTTTCCTTCTTCTCCTCCTTCTCTTTCCCCCTTCCCCCTTCTTCGGAAAGGAAAGGGGGGCGAATCCTACTTGGACTGGGAGTCCAAGTAGGACTCCCCCCCTTGGCGGGCCCCCTCTAGGGCCGGCCTCCTCTCCTCCCCCTTTATATACATGGGGGGCACCCCAAAGACACACCAAGCCTTATATTAGCCTTGTGCGGTGCCCCCCTCCACAGTTACACACCTTGGTCATATCGTCGTAGTGCTTCGGTGAAGCCCTGTGCCGATAACTTGGTCATCACCGTCGCCACGCCGTCGTAAATACAGAACTCTCCCTCGTCCTCAACTAGATCAAGAGATCGAGGGACATCATCGAGCTGAACGTGTGCTGAACGCGGAGGTGTCGTACATTTGGTGCTTGGATTGCGAAGACGTTCGACTACATCAACCGCGTTAGACACACTCTCCCGTCTCATTGCTGTGTGTCTCCTAGATAGATCTTGCGTGATCGTAGGAATTTTTTTTGAATTGCTACATTCCCCAACAATGGCATCCGAGCCAGGTCTATGCGTAGATGATATATGTACGACTAGAACACAATGAGTTGTGGACAATAATAGTCATACTGCTTACCACCAACGTATTACTTTGATTCAGCGGTATTGTTGGATGAAGCGGCCCAGACCGACATTACATGACCGTGTTCATGAGACTGGTTCTACCGACGTGCTTCGCACATAGGTGGCTAGCGGGTGTCTGTTTCTCCAACTTTAGTTGAATCGAGTTTTACTAGGGTCGGTCCTTGTTGAAGGTTAAAACAACACACTTGACGAAAAATCGTTGTGGTTTTGATGCGTAGGTAAGAACGGTTCTTGCTAGAAGCCCATAGCAGCCAGGTAAAACTTGCAACAACAAAGTAGACGACATCTAACTTGTTTTTGCAGGGCATGTTGTGATGTGATATGGTCAAGACGTGATGAGATATAAATTGTTGTATGAGATGATCATGTTTTGTAAAAGTTATCGGCAACTGGCAGGAGCCTTATGGTTGTCACTTTATTGTATGAAATGCAATCGCCATGTAATTGCTTTACTTTATCACTAAGCGTTAGTGATAGTCGTAGAAGCAATAGTTGGAGAGACGACAATGATGCTATGATGGAGATCAAGGTGTCAAGCCGGTGATGATGGAGATCATGACGGTGCTTTGTAGATGGAGATCAAAGGCACAAGATGATGATGGCCATATCATGTCACATATTTTTATTGCATGTGATGTTTATCCGTTATGCATCTTATTTTGCTTAGTATGGTGGTAGCATTATAAGATGATCCCTCACTAAATTTCAAGGTATAAGTGTTCTCCCTGAGTATGCACCATTGCTATAGTTCATCGTGCCGAGACACCACGTGATGATCGGGTGTGATAAGCTCTACGTTCACATACAATGGGTGCAAGCCAGTATTGCACATGCAAAATACTCGGGTTAAACTTGATGAGCCTAGCATATGCTATGGCCTCGGAACACTGAGACCGAAAGGTCGAACGTGAATCATATAGTAGATATGATTAACATAGAGATGTTCACCATTGAAAACTACTCCATCTCACGTGATGATCGGACATGGTTTAGTTGATATGGATCACGTGATCATTTAGATGACTAGAGGGATGTTTATCTAAATGGGAGTTCTTAAGTAATATGATTAATTGAACTTTAATTTATCATGAACTTAGTACCTGATAGTTTTTGCATATCTATGTTGTTGTAGATCAATGGCCCGTGCTACTGTTCCCTTGAATTTTAATGTGTTCCTAGAGAAAACTAAGTTGGAAGATGGTAGTAGCAATGATTTGGACTGGGTCCCTGATCTGAGGATTATCCTCATTGCTGCATAGAAGAATTATGTCCTTGATGCACCGCTAGGCGACAGACCTGTTGCAGGAGCTGATGCAGATGCTATGAACGTTTGACAAGCTCAGTATGATGACTACTTGATAGTTTAATGCGCTATACTTTACGGCTTAGAACCGGGACTTCAAAGAAGTTTTGAACGTCATGGAGCATATGAGATGTTCCAAGAGTTGAAGTTAATATTTCAAGCAAATGCCTGAGTTGAGAGATATGAAGTCTCCAACAAGTTCTATAGTTGCAAGATGGAGGAGAATAGCTCAGCTAGTGAGCATGTGCTTAGAATGTCTGAGTACTACAATCACTTGAATCAAGTGGGAGTTAATCTTCCAGATAAGATAGTGACTGACAGAGTTCTCTAGTCACTATCACCAAGCTACCAGAACTTCGTGATGAACTATAATATGCAAGGGATAACGGAAATGATTGGCAAGCTCTTCGTGATGCTGAAATCGGCGAAGGTGGAAATCAAGAAAAAACATCATGTGTTGATGGTTGACAAGACCACTAGTTTCAAGTAAAAGGGCAAGGGAAAGAAAGGGAACTTCAAGAAAGAATGGCAAGCAAGTTGCCACTCCCGTGAAGAAACCCAAAGCTAGACCTAAGCCTGAAACTGAGTGCTTCTACTTCAAAGGAAACGATCACTGGAAGCGGAACTGCCCCAAATACTTGGCAGATAAGAAGGATGGCAAAATGAACAAAGGTATATTTGATATACATGTTATTGTTGGGGAACGTAGTAATTTCAAAAATTTCCTACGCACATGCAAGATCATGGTGATGCATAGCAACAAGAGGGGAGAGTGTTGTCCACGTACCCTCGTAGACCGAAAGCGGAAGCGTTAGCACAACGCGATTGATGTAGTCGTACGTCTTCACGATCCGACCGATCAAGTACCGAACGCACGGCACCTCCGAGTTCAGCACACATTCAGCCCAATGACATCCCTCGAACTCTGATCTAGCCAAGTGTTGAGGGAGAGTTTCGTCAGCACGATGGCATGGTGACGATGTTGATGTTCTACCGACGCAGGGCTTCGCCTAAGCACCGCTACAGTATTATCGAGGTGGAATATGGTGGAGGGGGGCACCGCACATGGCTAAGAGATCCAAGGGATCAATTGTTGTGTCCATGGGGTGCCCCCCTGCCCTCGTATATAAAGCAGCAAGGGGGGAGGCGGCCGGCCTAGGAGGAGGGCGCACCAAGGGGGGAGTCCTACTCCCACCGGGAGTAGGACTCCTCCTTTCCTTGTTGGAGTAGGAGAGAAGGAAAGAGGAGGAGAGGAAGAAGGAAAAAAGGGCTGCACCCCTTGTCCAATTCGGACCAGAGGGGGGGCGCGCGCCTCCTTCCTTTTGGCCTCTCTCCTCTATTCCCGTATGGCCCAATAAGGCCCATATACTCCCCGGCGAATTCCCGTAACTCTTCGGTACTCTGATAAATACCCGAATCACTCGGAACCTTTCCAATGTCCGAATATAGTTGTCCAATATATCGATCTTTATGTCTTGACCATTTTGAGACTCCTCGTCATGTCCCCGATCTCATCCGGGACTCTGAACTCCTTCGGTACATCAAAACATATAAACTCATAATATAACTGCCATCATAACGTTAAGCGTGCGGACCCTACGGGTTCGAGAACTATGTAGACATGACCAAGACACGTCTCCGGTCAATAACCAATAGCGGAACCTGGATGCTCATATTGGCTCCCACATATTCTACGAAGATCTTTATCGGTCAGACCGCATAACAACATACGTTGTTCCCTTTGTCATCGGTATGTTACTTGCCCGAGATTCGATCGTCGGTATTCCAATACCTAGTTCAATCTCGTTACCGTCAAGTCTCTTTACTCATTCCATAATACATCATCTCACAACTAACTCATTAGTTGCAATGCTTGCAAGGCTTATGTGATGTGCATTACCGAGAGGGCCCAGAGATACCTCTCCGACAATCGAAGTGACAAATCCTAATCTCGAAATACGCCAACCCAACATGTACCTTTGGAGACACCTGTAGAGCACCTTTATAATCACCCAGTTACGTTGTGACGTTTGGTAGCAGACAAAGTGTTCCTCCGGTAAACGGGAGTTGCATAATCTCATAGTCATAGGAACATGTATTAGTTATGAAGAAGGCAATAGCAACAAACTAAATGATCAAGTGCTAAGCTAACGGAATGGGTCATGTCAATCACATCATTCTCCTAATGATGTGATCCCATTAATCAAATGAAAACTCATGTCTATGGTTAGGAAACATAACCATCTTTGATTAACGAGCTAATCAAGTAGAGGCATACTAGTGTCACTCTGTTTGTCTATGTATTCACACATGTATTATGTTTCCGGTTAATACAATTCTAGCATGAATAATAAACATTTATCATGATATAAGGAAATAAATAATAACTTTATTATTGCCTCTAGGGCATATTTCCTTCAGTCTCCCACTTGCACTAGAGTCAATAATCTAGTTCACATCGCCATGTGATTTAATACCAATAGTTCACATCACCATGTGATTAACACCCATAGTTCACATCGACATGTGACCAACACCCAAAGGGTTTACTAGAGTCAATAATCTAGTTCACATCGCTATGTGATTAAAACCCAAAGAGTTCTGAGGTGTGATCATGTTTTGCTTGCGAGACAAGTTTAGTCAACGGGTCTGCCACATTCAGATCCATAAGTATTTTGCAAATTTCTATGTCAACAATGCTCTGCACGGAGCTACTCTAGCTAATTGCTCCCACTTTCAATATGTATCCAGATTGAGATTTAGAGTCATCTGGATCAGTGTAAAAATTTGCATCGATGTAACCCTTTACGATGAACCTTTTGTCACTTCCATAATCGAGAAACATATCCTTATTCCACTAAGGATAATTTTTGACCAATGTCCAACGATCTACTCCTAGATCACTATTGTACTCCTTTGCCAAACTCAGGGCAGGGTATACAATAGGTCTGGTACACAGCATGGCATACTTTATAGAACCTATGGCTGAGGCATAGGGAATGACTTTCATTCTCTCTCTATCTTCTACCGTGGTCGGGTTTTGAGTCTTACTCAACTTCACACCTTGTGCAGGCAAGAACTCCTTCTTTGGCTGTTCCATTTTGAACTACTTCAAAATCTTGTCAAGGTATGTACTCATTGAAAAACTTATCAAGCGTCTTGATCTATCTCTACAGATCTTGATGCTCAATATGTAAGCAGCTTCACTGAGGTCTTTCTTTGAAAAACTCCTTTCAAACATTCCTTTATGCTTTGCAGAATAATTCTACATTATCTCCGATCAACAATATGTCATTCACATATACTTATCAGAAATTCTATAGTGCTCCCACTCACTTTCTTGTAAATACAGACTTCACCGCAAGTCTGTATAAAACTATATTCTTTGATCAACTTATCAAAGCGTATATTCCAACTCCGAGATGTTTGCACCAGTCCATAGATGGATCGATGGAGCTTGCATATTTTGTTAGTACCTTTAGGATTGACAAAACCTTCTGGTTGCATCATATACAACTCTTATTTAATAAATCTATTAAGGAATGTAGTTTTGTTTATCCATTTGCCATATTTTATAATATGCGGCAATTGCTAACATGATTCGGACAGACTTAAGCATAGATACGATTGGGAAACTCTCTTCGTAGTCAACACCTTGAACTTGTCGAAAACCTTTTTGCGACAATTCTAGCTTTGTAGATAGTGACACTACTATCAGCGTCCGTCTTCCTCTTAAAGATCCATTTAATATCAATGGCTCGCCGATCAATGGGCAAGTCAATCAAAGTCCATACTCTGTTCTCATACATGGATCTCATCTCAGATTTCATGGCCTCAAGCCATGTCGCGGAATCTGGGCTCATCATCGCTTCCTCATAGTTCGTAGGCTCGTCATGGTCAAGTAACATGACCTCTAGAACAGGATTACCGTACCACTCTGGTGCGGATATCACTCTGGTTTACCTACGAGGTTTGGTAGTAACTTGATCTGAAGTTACATGATCATCATCATTAGCTTCCTCACTAATTGGTGTAGTAGTCACAGGAACAGATTTCTGTGATGAACTACTTTCCAATAAGGGAGAAAGTACAATTACCTCATCAAGTTCTACTTTCCTCCCACTCACTTCTTTCGAGAGAAACTCCTTCTCTAGAAAGAATCCATTCTCAGCAACGAATATCTTGCCTTCGGATCTGTGATAGAAGGTGTACCCAACATTTTCTTTTGGGTATCCTATGAAGATGCACTTCTCCGATTTGGGTTTGATCTTATCAGGTTGAAACTTTTTCACATAAGCATTGCAACCTCAAACTTTAAGAAACGACAACTTAGGTTTCTTGCAAAACCATAGTTCATACGGTGTCGTCTCAACGGATTTAGATGGTGCCCTATTTAATGTGAATGTAGCTGTCTCTAATGCATAACCCCAAAACGATAGTGGTAAATCGGTAAGAGACATCATAGATCACACCATATCTAATAAAGTACGGTTACGTTGTTCGGACACACCATTACACTGTGGTGTTCCAGGTGGCGTGAGTAATGAAACTATTTCACATTGTTTTAACTAAAGGCCAAACTCGTAACTCAAATATTTTACTTCTGCCATCATATCGTAGAAACTTTTAATTTTGTTACGATGATTCTCCACTTCACTCCGAAATTCTTTGAACTTTTCAAATGTTTCAGACTTGTGTTTCATCAAGTAGATATACTCATATCTGCTCAAATCATCTGAGAAGTTCAGAAAATAATGATACCTGCCGTGAGCCTCAATATTCATCGGACCACATACATCAGTATGTATGATTTCCAACAAATCTGTTGCTCGCTCCATTGTTCCGGAGAATGGAGTCTTAGTCATCTTGCCCATGAGGCATGGTTCGCAAGCATCAACTAATTCATAATCAAGTGATTCCAAAAGCCCATCAGCATGGATTTTCTTCATGCGCTTTACACCAATATGACCTAAACGGCAGTGCCACAAATAAGTTGCACTATCATTATTAACTTTGCATCTTTTGGCTTCAATATTATGAGAATGTGTATCCCCACAATCGAGATCCAACAAACCATTTTCATTGGGTGTATGACCATAGAAGGTTTTATTCATGTAAACAGAACAACAATTTATTCTCTTACTTAAATGAATAACCGTATTGCAATAAACATGATCAAATCATATTCGTGCTCAACGCAAACACCAAATAACACTTATTTAGGTTCAACACTAATCCCGAAAGTATAGGGAGTGTGCGATGATGATCATATCAATCTTGGAACCACTTCCAACACACATCGTCACTTCACCCTTAACTAGTCTCTGTTCATTCTGCAACTCCTGTTTTGAGTTACTACTCTTAGCAACTGAACCAGTATCAAATACCGAGGGGTTGCTACGAACACTAGTAAAATACACTTCAATAATCTGTATATCAAATATACCTTTGTTCACTTTGCCATCCTTCTTATCCGCCAAATACTTGGGGCAGTTCCGCTTCCAGTGACCAGTCCCTTTGCAGTAGAAGCACTTAGTCTCAGGCTTAGGACCAGACTTGGGCTTCTTCACTTGAGCAGCAACTTGCTTGCCGTTCTTCTTGAAGTTCCCTTTCTTTCCCTTTGCCCTTTTCTTGAAACTAGTGGTCTTGTTAATCATCAACACTTGATGCTCTTTCTTGATTTCTACCTTCATCGATTTCGTCATCATGAAAAGCTCGGGAATTGTTTTCATCATCCCTTGCATACTATAGTTCATCACGAAGTTCTACTAACTTGGTGATGGTGACTAGAGAATTCTGTCAATCACTATTTTATCTGGAAGATTAACTCCCACTTGATTCAAGCGATTGTAGTACCCAGACAATCTGAACACATGCTCACTGCTTGAGCTATTCTCCTCCATCTTTTAGCTATAGAACTTGTTGGAGACTTCATATCTCTCAACTCGGCTATTTGCTTGAAATATTAACTTCAACTCCTGGAACATCCATATGATCCATGACGTTCAAAACGTCTTTGAAGTCCTGATTCTAAGCTGTTAAGCATGGTGCACTAAACTATCAAGTAGTCATCATATTGAGCTAGCCAAACGTTCATGACGTCTGAATCTGCTCCTGCAATAGGTCTGTCACCTAGCTGTGCATTAAGGACATAATTCTTCTGTGCAGCAATGAGGATAAACCTCAGATCACGGATCCAATCCGCATCATTGCTACTAACATCTTTCAACTTAGTTTTCTCTAGGAACATATCAAAAATAAAATAAGGGAGCTAAACGCGAGCTATTGATCTACAACATAGATATGCTAATACTACCAGGACTAAGTTCATGATAAATTTAAGTTCAATTAATCATATTACTTAAGAACTCCCACTTAGAAAGACATCCCTCTAATCTTCTAAGTGATCACATGATCCAAATCAACTAAACCATAACCGATCATCACGTGAAATGGAGTAGTTTTCAATGGTGAACATCACTATGTTGATCATATCTACTATATGATTCACGCTCGACCTTTCAGTCTCAGTGTTCCGAGGCAATATCTGCATATGCTAGGCTCGTCAAGTTTAACCTGAGTATTCTGCGTGTGCAATCTGGCTTGCACCCGTTGTAGATGGACGTAGAGCTTATCACACCCGATCATCACGTGGTGTCTGGGCACGACGAACTTTGGCAACGGCGCATACTCAGGGAGGACACTTTTATCTTGAAATTTAGTGAGAGATCATCTTATAAAGCTACCATCGAACTAAGCAAAATAAGATGCATAAAAGATAAATATCACATGCAATCAAAATATGTGACATGATATGGCCATCATCATCTTGTGCCTTTGATCTCCATCTCCAAAGCATCGTCATGATTTCCATCGTCACCGGCATGACACCATGATCTCCATCATCTTGATCTATATCAATGTGTCGTCACATGGTCGTCTCGTCAACTATTGCTCTTGCAACTATTGCTATCGCATAGCGATAAAGTAAAGCAATTATTTGGCGCTTGCATCTTATGCAATAAAGAAACAACCATAAGGCTTCTGCCAGTTGCCGGTAACTTCAACAAAACATGATCATCGTATACAACAACTTATATCTCATCACATCTTGACCATATCACATCACAACATGCCCTGGAAAAACAAGTTAGATGTCCTCTACTTTGTTGTTGCAAGTTTTACGTGGCTGCTATGGGCTGAGCAAGAACTGTTCTTACCTACGCATCAAAACCACAACGATAGTTTGTCAAGTTAGTGCTGTTTTAACCTTCTCAAGGACCGGGCGTAGCCACACTTGATTCAACTAAAGTTGGAGAAACTGACACCCGCTAGTCACATGTGTGCATAGCACGGCGGTAAAACCAGTCTCGCGTAAGCGTACGCGTAATGTCGGTCTGGACCGCTTCATCCAACAATACCGCCGAACCAAAGTGTGACATGCTGGTAAGCAATATGACTTATATCACCCATAACTCACTTGTGTTCTACTTGTGCATATTACATCAACGCATAAAACCAGGCTCGGATGCCAATGTTGGGGAACGTAGTAATTTCAAAAATTTCCTACGCACACGCAAGATCATGGTGATGCATAGCAACGAGAGGGGAGAGTGTTGTCCACGTACCCTCGTAGACCGAAAGCGGAAGCGTTAGCACAACGCGGTTGATGTAGTCGTACATCTTCATGATCCGACCGATCAAGTACCGAACGCACGGCACCTCCGAGTTCAGCACAAGTTCAGCCCAATGACATCCCTCGAACTCCAATACAGCCGAGTGTTGAGGGAGAGTTTCGTCAGCACGACGACGTGGTGACGATGTTGATGTTCTACCGACGCAGGGCTTTGCCTAAGCACAGCTACAGTATTATCGAGGTGGAATATGGTGGAGGGGGGCACCGAACACGGCTAAGAGATCTAGGGGATCGATTGTTGTGTCCATGGGGTGCCCCCTGCCCCTGTATATAAAGGAGCAAGGGGGGAGGCGTTCGGCCTAGGAGGAGGGCGCACCAAGGGTGGGAGTAGGACTCCTCATTTCCTTGTTGGAGTAGGAGAGAAGGAAAGAGGAGGAGAGGAAGAAGGAAAAAAGGGCTGCACCCCTTGTCCAATTCGGACCAGAGGGGGGGCGCGCGCCTCCTTCCTTTTGGCCTCTCTCCTCTATTCTCGTATGGCCCAATAAGGCCCATATACTCCCCAGCGAATTCCAGTAACTCTCCGGTACTCCGATAAATACCCGAATCACTCGGAACCTTTCCGATGTCCGAATATAGTCGTCCAATATATCGATCTTTACGTCTCGACCATTTTGAGACTCCTCGTCATGTCCCCAATCTCATCCGGGACTCCGAACTCCTTTGGTACATCAAAACATATAAACTCATAATATAACTGACATCGTAACGTTAAGCGTGCGGACCCTACGGGTTCGAGAACTATGTAGACATGACCGAGACACGTCTCTGGTCAATAACCAATAGCGGAACCTGGATGCTCATATTGGCTCCCACATATTCTATGAAGATCTTTATCGGTCAGACCGCATAACAACATACGTTGTTCCCTTTGTCATCGGTATGTTACTTGCCCGAGATTCGATCGTCGGTATTCCAATACCTAGTTCAATCTCGTTACCGCCAAGTCTCTTTACTCGTTCCGTAATACATCATCTCACAACTAACTCATTAGTTGCAATGCTTGCATGGCTTATGTGATGTGCATTACCGAGAGGGCCCAGAGATACCTCTTCGACAATCGGAGTGACAAATCCTAATCTCGAAATACGCCAACCCAACATGTACCTTCGGAGACACCTGTAGAGCACCTTTATAATCACCCAGTTACGTTGTGATGTTTGGTAGCACACAAAGTGTTCCTCCGGTAAACGGGAGTTGCATAATCTCATAGTCATAGGAACATGTATAAGTTATGAAGAAAGCAATAGCAACAAACTAAACGATCAAGTGCTAAGCTAACGGAATGGGTCATGTCAATCACATCATTCTCCTAATGATGTGATCCCGTTATTCAAATGACAACTCATGTCTATGGTTAGAAAACATAACCATCTTTGATTAACGAGCTAGTTAAGTAGAGACATACTAGTGACACTCTGTTTGTCTATGTATTCACACATGTATTATGTTTCCGGTTAATACAATTCTAGCATGAATAATAAACATTTATCATGATATAAGGAAATAAATAATAACTTTATTATTGCCTCTAGGGCATATTTCCTTCAGTTATTGATGTGTACTTTACTAGTGTTCATAGTAACCCGAGGGTATTTGATACCGGTTCAGTTGCTAAGATTTGTAACTCGAAACAGGAGTTGCAAAATGAACAGATACTAGTTAAGGGCGAGGTGATGATGTGTGTTGGAAGTGATTCCAAGATTGATAAGATCACCATCGCACAGTCCCTTTACCTTCAGGAGTAGTGTTAAACCTAAAATAAAAGTTATTGTGTGTTTGCGTTGAGAATGAATATGATTGGATCATGTTTATTGCAGTACGATTATTCATTTAAGTCAAAGAATAATTGTTATTATGTTTACATGAATAAGACCTTCTATGGTCATACACTCAATATACATGGTTTATTGAATCTCGATCGTAGTGATACACATATTTATAATATTGAAGCCAAAAGATGCAAAGTTAATAATGATAGTGCAACTTATTTGTGGCACTACCATTTAGGTCATATTGGTGTAAAGCGCATGAAGAAACTCCATGCTGATGGGGTTTTTGGAATCATTTGATTATGAATTACTTGATACTTGCGAACCATGCCTCGTGGGCAACATGACTAAGACTCCATTCTCTGGAACAATAGAGCGAGCAACTGACTTATTGGAAATAATACATACTGATGTATGCGGTCCGATGAGTGTTGAGGCTCGCGGCGGGTATCATTATTTTCTAACCTTCACAGATGATTTGAGCAGATATGGGTATATCTACTTGATGAAACATAGGTCTGAAACATTTGAAAAGTTCAAAGAATTTCAAAGTTGAGTGGAAAATCATCATAACAAGAAAATATAGTTTCTATGATCTGATCGTGGAGGTGAATATTTGAGTTCTGAGTTTGGTCTTCATTTGAAACAATGTGGAATAATTTCGCAACTCACGCCACCTAGAACACCACAGCGCAATGGTGTGTCCGAACGTCATAACCATACTTTATTAGATATGGTGCAATCTATGATGTCTCTTACTGATTTACCGCTATCGTTTTGGGGTTATGCATTAGAGACAACTGCATTCACGTTAAATAGGGCACCGTCTAAATCCGTTGAGATGACACCGTATGAACTGTGGTTTAGCAAGAAACATAAGCTGTCGTTTCTTAAAGTTTGGGGTTGCGATGCTTATGTGAAAAAGTTTCATCCTGATAAGCTCGAACCCAATTGGAGAAGTGCGCCTTCATAAGATACCCAAAACAAAACTGTTGGGTATACCTTCTATCACAGATCCAAAGGCAAGATCTTTGTTGCTAAGAATGGATCCTTTCTAGAGAAGGAGTTTCTCTTGAAAGAAGTGAGTGGGAGGAAAGTAGAACTTGATGAGGTAATTGTACCTTCTCCCAAATTGGATAGTTCATCATAGAAATCAGTTCCAGTGATTCCTACACCAATTAGTGAGGAAGCTGATGATGATGATCATGAAACTTCAGATCAAGTTACTACCGAACCTCATAGGTCAACCAGAGTACGTCCGCACCAGAGTGGTATGGTAATCCTATTCTGGAAGTCATGTTACTAGACCATGATGAACCTACGAACTATGAGGAAGCGACGATGAGCCCATATTCCGACAGATGGCTTGATGCCATGAAATCTGAGATAGAATCCAAGTATGAGAACAAAGTGTGGACTTTGGTGGACTTGCCCGATGATCGGCAAGCCATTGAGAATAAATGGATCTTCAAGAGGAAGACGGACGCTGATAGTAGTGTTACTATCTACAAAGCTCAACTTGTCAAAATGGTTTTTGATAAGTTCAAGGTGTTGACTATGATGATATTTTCTCACTCGTATCGATGCTTAAAGTCTATCCGAATCATGTTAGTAATTGCCACATTTTATGAAATCTGGCAAATGGATGTCAAAATTGCATTCCTTAATGGATTTATTAAAGAAGATTTGTATATGATACAACCAGAAGGTTTTTTCAATCCTAAAGGTGCTAACAAAATGTGCAAGCTCTAGCGATCTATCTATGGACTGGTGCAAGCATCTCGAAGTTGGAATATACGCTTTGATGAGTTGATCAAAGCATATAGTTTTATATACACTTGCGGTGAAGCATGTATTTACATGAAAGTAAGTGGGAGTACTACAGCCTTTCTGATAAGTATATGTGAATGACATATTGTTGATTGCAAATGATGTAGAATTTTCTGGAAAGCATAAAGGATTGTTTGAAAGGAGTTTTTCAAAGAAAGACCTCGGTGAAGCTACTTACATATTGGGCATCAAGATCTATAGAGATAGATCAAGACGCTTGATAAATTTTTTTCGATGAGTACATACCTTGACAAGATTTTGAAGTAGTTCAAAATGGAACAGTCAAAGAAGGAGTTCTTGCCTATATTGCAAGGTGTAAAGTTGAGTAAGACTCAAAACACGACCACGGCAGAAAATAGAAAGAGAATGAAAGGCATTCCCTATGCCTTAGCCATAGGTTCTATAAAGTGTGCTATGTTGTGTACCAAACCTATTGAGTACCTTGCCATGAGTTTGGCAAGGGGGTACGATATTGATCCAGGAGTGGATCACTGGATAGCGGTCAAAATTATCCTTAGAAGATTAAGGAGATATTTCTCAATTATGGAGGTGATAAAGAGTTCGTCGTAAAGAGTTACGTCGATGCAAGCTTTGACACTGATTTGGATGACTCTAAGTCTCAATCTGGATACATATTGAAAGTGGGAGCAATTAGCTAGGGTAGCTCTGTGCAGAGCATTGTAGACATATAAATTTGCAAAATACATACGGATCTGAATGTGGCAGACCCGTTGACTAAACTTCTCTCACAAGCAAAACATGATCACACCTTAGTACTCTTTGGGTGTTAATCACATAGCGATGTGAACTAGATTATTGACTCTAGTAAACCCTTTGGGTGTTGATCACATGGCGATGTGAACTATGGGTGTTAATCACATAAAGATGTGAACTATTAGTGTTAATTCACATGGCGATGTGAACTAGATTATTGACTCTAGTGCAAGTGGGAGACTGAAGGAAATATGCCCTAGAGGCAATAATAAAGTTGTTATTTGTATTTACTTATATCATGATAAATGTTTATTATTCATGCTAGAATTGTATTAACCGGAAACTTGATACATGTGTGGATACACAGACAAACACAGTGTCCCTAATATGCCTCTACTTGACTAGCTTGTTAATCAAAGATGGTTAAGTTTCCTAACCATAGACATGTGTTGTCATTTGATGAACGGTATCACATCATTAGAGAATGATGTGATGGACAAGACCCATCCGTTTTCTTAGCATAATGATCGTTAAGTTTTATTGCTATTGCTTTCTTCATGACTTATACATGTTCCTCTGACTATGAGATTATGCAACTCCTGAATATCAGAGGAACACCTTGTGTGCTATCAAACGTCACAACATAATTGGGTGATTATAAAGATGTTCTACATGTGTCTCCAATGGTGTTTGTTGAGTTGGCATAGATCAAGATTAGGATTTTTCACTCCATGTATCGGAGAGGTATCTTTGGGCCCATTCGATAATGCACATCACTATGAGCCTTGCAAGAAATGTAACTAATGAATTAGTTAGGGGATGATGCATTACGGAACGAGTAAAGAGACTTGCCAGTAACAAGATTGAACTACGTATGATGACACCGACGATCGAATCTCGGGCAAGTAACATATCGATAACAAAGGGAACAATGTATGTTGTTATGCGGTTTGGCCGATAAAGATCTTCGTAGAATATGTAGGAGCCAATATGAGCATCCAGGTTCCGCTATTGGTTATTGACCGGAGACGTGTCTTGTTCATGTCTACATAGTTCTCGAACCCGTAGGGTCTGCACGCTTAACGTTCGATGACGATTTGTATTATGAGTTATGTGTTTTGATGAACTAAAATTTGTTTGGAGTCCCGGATGAGAGCACGGACATGACGAGGAGTCTCGAAATGGTCGAGACATAAAGATTGATATATTGGAAGGTTTTGTTTGGACACCGGAATAGTTTCGGAAAGGTTCGGACATTTTCCGGAGTACCGGGGGGTTATCGGAACCCCCCGGGGGGTTAATGGGCCTTCATGGGCCCTAGTGTAAGAGAGGAGGCGGCGGCCAGGTGGAGGCGCGCGCCCCCCAGGCCCAATCTGAATTGGACTAGGGTTGGCGGGCAGCCCCCTTTTCCTTCTTCTCCTCCTTCTCTTTCCCCTTCCCTCTTCTTCGGAAAGGAAAGGGGGCGGATCCTACTTGGACCGGGAGTCCAAGTAGGACTCCCCCCCTTGGCGTGCCCCCTCTAGGGTCGGCCTCCTCTCCTCCCCCCTTTATATATGTGGGAGGGGGGCACCACAAAGACACACCAAGCCTTCTCTTAGTCGTGTGCGGTGCCCCCCTCCACAGTTACACACCTCGGTCATATCGTCGTAGTGCTTAGGCGAAGCCCTGTGCCGGTAACTTCATCATCACCATCACCACGCTGTCGTACTGACGGAACTCTCCCTCGTCCTCAACTGGATCAAGAGATCAAGGTACGTCGTCGAGCTGAATGTGTGCTGAACGCGGAGGTGTCGTACGTTCGGTGCTTTGATCAGTTGAATCACGAAGACATTCGACTACGTCAACCGTGTTACTAAACGCTTCCACTTTCGGTCTATGAGGGTATGTGGACACACTCTCCCGTCTCGTTGCTATGCTTCTCCTAGATAGATCTTGCGTGATTGTAGAATTTTTTTTTTGAATTACTACGTTCCCCGACATTAGGTGACTTGTGCGTTGTCTCCTACTGGATTGATACCTTGGTCCTCAAACTGAGGGAAATACTTATCTCTACTTTGCTGCATCACCCTTTCCTCTTCAAGGGAAGAACCAACGCAAGCTCAAGAAGTAGCAGAGTTTCTCTCGAAAGAAGTGAGTGGGAGGAAAGTAGAACTTGATGAGATAATTGCACCTTCTCTCAATTTGGAAAGTAGCACATTAGAGAAATCTGTTCCCATGATGCCTACACCAACTAGAGAGGAAGCTAAGTATGATGATCATGAAACTTCAGATCAAGTTACCACTAGACCTCGTAGGTCAAACAGAGCACATTCCGCACCAGAGTGGTACGGTAATCCTGTCCTGGAAGTCATATTACTAGACCATGGCAAACCTACGAACTATGAAGAAGCTATGATGAGCCCCGATTCTGATAAATGGCTTGAGGCCATGAAATGTGAGATGGGATCCATGTATGAGAACAAAGTGTGGACTTTGGTAGACTTGCCCGATGATCGGCAAGCCATTGAGAATAAATGGATCTTCAAGAAGAAGACTGACACTGATGGTAATGTCACCATCTACAAAGCTCGACTTGTCATGAAAGGTTTTCGACAAGTTCAAGGGGTTGACTACGATGAGACCTTCTCACCCGTAGTGATGCTTAAGTCAGTCTAAATCATGTTAGCAATTACCGAATTTTATGATTATGAAATTTGGCAAATGGACGTCAAAATTGCGTTCCTTAATGGATTTCTTAAAGAAGAGTTGTATATGATGCAACCGGAAGGTTTTTTTATCCTAAAGGTGCTAACAAAGTGTGCAAGCTCCAGCGATCCATTTATCGACTGGTGCAAGCATCTCGGAGTTGGAATATACGCTTTGATGAGGTGATCAAAGCATATGGTTTTATACAGACTTTCGGTGAAGCCTGTATTTACAAGAAAGTAAGTGGGAGCTCTAAAGCATTTCTGATATTATATGTAGATGACATATTATTGATTGGAAATGATATAGAATTTCTGGATAGCATAAAAGGATATTTGAATAAGAGTTTTTCAATGAAAGACCTCGGTGAAGCTGCTTATATATTGGGCATCAAGATCTATAGAGATAGATCAAGATGCTTAATAGGACTTTCACAAAGCACATACCTTGACAAAGTTTTGAAGAAGTTCAAAATGGATCAGTCAAAGAAAGGGTTCTTGCCTCTGTTACAAGGTGTGCAGTTGAGTTAGACTCAAAGCCCGACCACTGCAGAAGATAGAGAGAAAATGAAAGTCATTTCCTACGCCTTAGCCATAGGTTCTATCATGTATGATATGCTGTGTACTAGACCTGATGCATGCCTTGCCATAAGTCCGGCAGGGAGGTACCAAAGTAATCCAGGAGTGGATTACTGGACAGCGGTCAAGAACATCCTGAAGTACCTGAAAAGGACCAAGGATATGTTTCTCGTTTATGGAGGTGACAAAGAGCTCGTCGTAAATGGTTACGTCGATGCTAGCTTTGACACTGATCCGGATAACTCTAAGTCACAAACCGGATACGTATTTATATTAAATGGTGGAGCTGTCAGTTGGTGCAGTTCCAAGCAGAGTATCGTGGCGGGATCTACGTGTGAAGCGGAGTACACAGATGCTTCGGAAGCAGCAAATGAAGGAGTTCATATCCGATCTAGGTGTAATACCTAGTGCATCGGGTCCAATGAAAATATTTTATGACAATACTGGAGCAATTGCCTTGGTGAAGGAATCCAGATTTCACAAGAGAACCAAACACATCAAGAGACGCTTCAACTCCATTCGTGAACAAGTGAAGGAAGGAGACACAGAAATTTACAAGATACATACGGATCTGAATGTAGCAGACCCATTGACTAAGCCTCTTCCACGAGTGAAACATGATTAGCACCAAGTCTCCATGGGTGTTAGATTCATTACAATATAATCTAGATTATTGCTAGTGCAAGTGGGAGACTGAAGGAAATATGCCCTAGAGGCAATAATAAAGTTGTTATTTTATATTTCCTTATTCATGATAAAGGTTTATTATTCATGCTAGAATTGTATTGATCGGAAACCTAAATACATGTATGAATACAGAAACAAACATCGTGTCCCTAGTGAACCTCTACTTGACTAGCTCATTGATCAAAGATGGTTAAGGTTTCCTAACCATAGACATGAGTTGTCATTTGATAACGGGATCACATCATTAGGAGAATGATGTGATGGACAAGACCCATCCGTTAACTTAGTATAATGATCGTTTAGTTTTATTCCTATTGCTTTCTTCATGTCAAATACATATTCCCTCGACTATGAGATTATGCGACTCCCGGATACCGGAGGAATACCTTGTGTGCTATCAAACGTCACAATGTAACTTGGTGATTATAAAGATGCTCTACAGGTATCTTTGAAGGTGTTTGTTGAGTTGGCATAGATTGAGATTAGGATTTGTCACTTCGAGTTTCAGAGAGGTATCTCTAGGCCCTCTCGGTAATACACATAATAAGGTTGCAAGCAAACGACTAAGGACTTAGTCACGAGATGATGTATTATGGAACGAGTAAAGAGACTTGCCGGCAACAAGATTGAACTAGGTAGGAAGATACCAACGATCGAACCTCGGGTAAGTAACATACTGATGGACAAAGGGAATTGCGTATGTTGTCATAACGGTTCGACCGATAAAGATCTTCGTAGAATTTGTAGGAGCCAATATGGGCATCCAGGTTCCACTATTGGTTATTGACCGGAGAGGTGTCTTGGTCATGTCTACACAGTTCTCGAACCCATGGGGTCCGCACGCTGAACGTTCGATGACGATATAGTATTATATGAGTTATGTGATTTGGTGACTGAATATTGTTTGGAGACCCAGATGAGATCACAAACATGACGAGGAGTCTCGAAATGGCCGAGAGGTAAAGATTTATATATAGGACAATGGTGTATTCAGACACCGGAAGTGTTTCAGGGGTATCAGGTACTTATCGGGTCACTGGAAGGGGTTCCGGGCACCCTTGACAAAAGATATGGGCCTTATGGGCCAAGAGGGGAAACGCACCAACCACAAGTGGCTGGTGCACCCCCATATGGGCCGGCCTAGGAGAAGGAAAGAGGGGAAAGGGAAAGGAAAGAGAGGAATATGATTCCCCCTTCCTTCCCTCTCCCCCCTCTTTCCTTCCCCCTCTGACATATATGGCAGGGGGCGCACGGCATCGGAGGAGCCCAAGTAGGATTCGGTCCTACTTGGGGCGCCTCCTGGCCTCTCCCCTCCCCCTCCCACCTATATATATGAGGGGGGCGCCTCCTGGCCTCCCCCCATCCCACCTATATATATGAGGGGGGCGCCTAGCACACCATAGATCAATTGTTAGCCGTGTGCGGCGCCCCCCTCCACCATTTAGACCCTCGGTCATATTTTCGTAGTGCTTAGGCGAAGCCCTGTGAACATTACTTCATCATCACCGTCACCACGTCGTCGTGCTGACAGAACTCATCTACTACCTCGATGTCTTGTTGGATCAAGAAGGCGAGGAACGTCATCGAGTTGAACGTGTGCAGAACGCGGAGGGTTCGTGCGTTTAGTACTTGATCGGTTGACGCGAGAATAAGTTCGAATACATCAACCGCACTGTGAAACACTTCCGCTTACAGTCTATGAGGGTGCGTAGACACACTCTCCCCCTCGTTGCTATGCATCTCCATGGATATATCATTGCGTGTGCGTAGAAACTTTTTTGTTTTCCATGCAACGATTCCCAACAAAGTAGTCGTCCATCAGCATCAAATGTCCATGTGCCCTGTTGCAGTTGAGCACTCGATGACCCTTGATCGATCCCTTGAAACTGAGAACATGCTCTTCCGCATGCTCCACGTCTGCAAGGAACACCTGCCTCATCATTGTCTCGTTCGTGTAGTCCTCCTCGTCAGACGAGCTATGGGACGACTCAACTAAGTGCTCGTATATCTACTCATGTTCTCAAATTCAAGACCTACGGCGGCATCCTCACCCTCATCCTCGACGATCATGTTGTGCATGATCACATAACATGTCATCACTTACCACCAGGTCTCGGGATCCCATTGTTTAGCAGGTTTACAAACAATAGCAAAGTGTGCCTGCAGAAATCCAAACACCCTCTCGATATCATTTATAGTTACTTCTTGTTTTGGGGAAAAGGGAGACTTTTATGGACAATTTGATCAGACATGGTTTTGAGAAAGGTAGCCCATAGAGGATAGATACCGTCAACCAGATAGTAGTTTGTGTTATATTCATTCCTGTTGATAGTATAATGGCAAGGAGGAACTTTCCCTTCAATCAACCTGACAAACAATGGTGATCGCTGCAGCACATTGATGTCATTTTGAGACATGGGCATGCCAAATAAAGTGTGCCAAATCCGAATATCATGTGATGCAATTATTTCAAGAATGATGGTGGACTTCTTAACATGACCTTGATATTGCTCTTGTAGAGCTTTTGGGTAGTTCTTCCATCTCCAATGCATGCAGTCAAGAGATCCGGGCAAACTTGGCCAACCTCTTACATCAGACATTGCCAAGATCCTCTCAATGTCTGCCACAGTTGGTTCTCTCAGGTACTAAGGCCCAAACACTGAGACCACGACAGTTGTAAATCTTACCATGGCATCTCCGCATGTGCTCTCAGAGATCCGTAGGTATTTGTCCCACAAATCAGTAGTTGTGCCATATGCAAGAATACATAGTGCGGTCGTGCACTTCAGGTAACCAGGGAACCCAATCCTTCCCACGACATTCTTCTTCAAGATGAAGTAGTCATCAAAGAAATGGACGCCATGGTAGAGACAATCGGGGACATTTTTTCACATCGGAAAGTGGCGGATTGTCAGTGAATAGGGAAATCAGGGAAAAGTAGTCGTACATTAGCGTCAAATGGCCGTGCGCCCTGTTGTGGTTGAGCACTTGATGACCCTTGATCGATCCCTTGAAACTAAGAACATGCTCTTTCGCACGCTCCACGTCTATAAGCAACACCTACATCATTATTGTCTCGTCCGTGTAGTCCTCCCCATTAGATGAGCCATCAGATTACTCAACTAAGTGCTCGTATATCTACTCGTGTTCTCAAATTCAAGACCCATGAAAGCATCCTCACCCTCATCCTCGACGACCATGTTGTGCATGAACACACAACATGTCATCACTTCCCACAAGGTCTCCGGAACCCATTGTTTAGCAGGTTTATGAACAATAGCAAAACATGCCTGCAGAACTCCAAATGCCCTCTCGACATCATTTATAGTTTCTTCTTGTTTTGGGGAAAAGGGAGGCTTTTTATGGACAATTGGGTCAGAGGTGGTTTTGACAAAGGTAGCCCGTAGAGGATAGATACCGTCAACCAGATAGTAGCCCATGTTATATTCATGCCCGTTGACAGTATAGTGGCAAGGAGGAACTTTCCCTTCAATCAACCTGACAAACAGTAGTGATCGCTGCAGCACATTGATGTCATTTTGAGACCCGGGCATGCCAAAGAAAGTGGCAAATACGAAGATCATGTGATGAAATTATTTCAAGAATGATGATGGACTTCTTAACATGACCTTGATACTGCTCTTGTAGAGCTTTTGGGTAGTTCTTCCATCTCCAATGTATGCAGTTAAGAGATCCAGGCAAACCTGGCCAACCTCTTACTTCAGACATTGCCAAGATCCTCTCAATGTTTGCCACAATTGGTTCTCTTAGATACTAAGGTCCAAACACTGAGACCACGACAGTTGCAAATCTTACCATGGCATCTCCGCATGTGCTCTCGGACATCCATAGATATTTGTCCCACAAATCAGCAGTTGTACCATATGCAAGCATACATAGTGCGGTTGTGCACTTCTGGTAACCAGAGAACCCAATCCTTCCCACGACATTCTTCTTCTGTTAGTGAACGTAGTAATTTCAAAAAAAATCCTACGCACACGCAAGATCCATCTAGGTGATGCATAGCAACGAGAGGGGAGAGTGTTGTCTACGTACCCTCGTAGACCGAAAGCGGAAGCGTTATGACAACGCGGTTGATGTAGTCGTAAGTCTTCATGATCGGACCGATCCTAGCACCGAAGGTACAGTACCTTCGCGATTTGCACACGTTCAGCTCGATGACGTCCCACGAACTCTAGATCCAGCTGAGGTCGAGGGAGAGTTTCATCAGCACGACGACGTGATAACGGTGATGATGAAGTTATCGACGTAGGGCTTCGCCTAAGCTCTACAATGGTATGACCGAGGTGGAAATATGTGGAGGGGGCACCACACACAGCTAAACAATCAACTTGTGTGTCTATGGGGTTCCCCCCTCCCCTAAAGGAGGGGAGGAGGAGGCCGGCCGTCCCTAGAGGGCGCGCCAAGGGGGAGGAATCCTCCTCCTAGTAGGAGTAGGATTCCTCCTTTCCTAGTCCTACTAGGAGGGGAAAGGAAGGAGAGGGAAAGAGACGTCGTGCCCCCCTCCCCTAGTCCAATTCGGACTCCCATGGGGGGGCACCACCTCCTGGATGCTTCCCTCTCTCTCCACTAAAGCCCACTAAGGGCCCAATAACTTCCCGGGGGGTTCGTAACCCTCCGGCATTCCGGTTTTATCCGAAACCTCTTGGGACACTTTCGGTGTCCGAACATAGCCGTCCAATATATCAATCTTTATGTCTCGACCATTTCGAGACTCCTCGTCATGTCCGTGATCACATCCGGGACTCCGGACTACCTTCGGTACATCAAAACACATAAACTCATAATATCGATCGTCACCGAACGTTAAGCGTGCGGACCCTACGGGTTCCAGAACTATGTAGACATGACCGAGACTCATCTTCGGTCAATACTCAATAGCGGAACCTGGATGCTCATGTTGGTTCCTACATATTCTACGAAGATCTTTATCGGTCAAAGCGCATAACAACATATGTTGTTTCCTTCGTCATCGGTATGTTACTTGCCCGAGATTCGATTGTCGGTATCTCAATACCTAGTTCAATCTCATTACCGGCAAGTCTCTTTACTCGTTACGTAATGCAACATCCCGTAACTAACTCATTAGTCACATTGCTTGCAAGGCTTATAGTGATGTGCATTACCGAGAGGGCTCAGAGATACCTCTCCGATACACGGAGTGACAAATCCTACTCTCGATCTATGCCAACTCAACAAACACCATTGGAGACACCTGTAGAGCATCTTTATAGTCACCCAGTTACGTTGTGACGTTCGATAGCACACTAAGTGTTCCTCTGATGTTCGGGAGTTGCATAATCTCATAGTCATAGGAACATATATAAGTTATGGAGAAAGCAATAGCAACAAACTAAACAATCATCGTGCTAAGCTAACGGATGGGTCAAGTCAATCACATCATTCTCTAATGATGTGATCCCGTTCATCAAATGACAACTCTTTGTCCATGGCTAGGAAACTTAACCATCTTTGATTAACGAGCTAGTCAAGTAGAGGCATACTAGTGACACTTTATTTGTCTATGTATTCACACATGTACTAAGTTTTTGGTTAATACAATTCTAGCATGAATAATAAACATTTATCATCATATAAGAAAATATAAATAACAACTTTATTATTGCCTCTAGGGCATATTTCCTTCATCTTCAAGATAAAGTAGTCATCAAAGAAACGGATGCCATGGTAGAGACGATCGGTGACATTTTTCCGCATCCGAAAGTGTCGGCGAAAATTGTTAGTGAATAGGGCAGCTGGGGAAAAGTAGCCGTCCATCAGCGTCAAATGGTCGCGCACACTGTTGTGGTTGAGCACTCGATGACCCTTGATCGGTCCCTTGAAACTAAGAACATGCTCTTCTGCATGCTCCACGACAGCAAGGACCACCTGCATCATCGTTGTCTCATCCGTGTAGTCCTCCTCGTCGGACGAGCCATCGGACGACTCAACAAAATGCTCGTATATATACTCCACCCGAATCTGTTTCTTCAAAGAAGGGTAAAAAAGTTAGCACGGGCATTTCACCGCACAGTTGTCGGGCATGGTGAGTACCGTAGGAGCGGATGGTCCCTATGATGCGGACGAAGGAGGGGTATGGAACGGCGGTGGAGGAGAAGCAGCCTGGAGCCTGGGTGTAGCGTTGCAGGAGGCGGAGTCGTCGAGTTCCGACAAGGATGTGGCGGGACGACCGGGGTGATGGAACCAAAGCAGAGGCAAGAGAGAAAACAGATGCAGAGAAGAATGGGAGGATGGACGCTCAGGGTCTGGGTGGTGTTTTGAGGGGGATTTTGATGAGCCAAGGGTGTCGGAATTTTACTTGGCTGCTGTCCAGTTTCCCGCAAAACCTTCAAGTATGTTTCAACTTTGTGGGAAAAATGTGCCCAAATCGGTCGATGGACCGACCGCGCCGCTCGGACGGTTGCTTGAGGATCGGCTTTGAAGATTCCCTTACGAGCGGAGCACGTTGTTCTTCTTCCTCACGTGTTGGTATCTGACGACCACTACGCATTCCGATTCATTCCTTCACAGTCGTGTGCTGCTGATGCTTTCCACACACAAAACGGCGAGGTCTATCTAGAACACATCCCGGCTCATCAACATCATGCCATACATATCCCGGTCGAAAATCGGCCTGTCGGCAGCGAATCCGCGCATCCGGTGCTGCCAACTCCGTGTTGATACTTGATACGGTCTCCCGTCAAAGAAAGCAGCTTGTCGCGGTTAACCACTCCAAGTTTTCACTGACAAAGGTTTAATCCCAGGCCACGTGGATTACCAACGTGAGAGTAAACCGTACCAGACCACCCACCATTATTAAGCCGAAAACAAATGTAAGTTGGGTCCGCTTTACGCAACACTACTGCTGCTGCTGGCAGAGTCTCTTTCTCATGATCAAGCACGTAGACTTTCCGATCGGACGGCTCAGTCAAAGAACACATGTCAAATTCTCAAGGACTTGCACCACTTGTGTTCTTCGCGGTGGTTAGGGCACCAGCACCACCAGCACCATCAGCGAGCGGCTGGCTATCCGTTTTTGTTGCTTCGAGTAGGCCTTGTCCCTATAAAACAAGGACAGATTCCATGGTTTGAGTAGTAGGGGGGAATAATTGAACTGAAAGCTAGCGGCATCTCCGGGAGTTTGATATCTTTCTTTCTTTGCCTTTTAGCTTTATTGATTGATTGATCGCGCGGTTTAAACTGGCGAACTCATCAACACATCAACAGAAGATTCTGAAGATAGAATCCAGAAGAAGGCATTTCATTTTAACTGCGTCCGTTGACTTTGATACTTGAACAATCCCATACGGTTTTTAGAGCAACTCCAATAGACCGACCCAAACGGACGGCGTTTTTGTCCGCTTTTTGTCCGTTTGGGTCGGCCCAGCGGATACAAACGTCCGGAGTTGTGTTTGGATTGGCGCGAGCGCCCAACGCTGGTCCAACTCATTTTGTCGGCACGTCAAAAAAATTAAAAGCATTTTAAAAATAAACACATGCATTTAATTAAACATAAAAGCCGACCATGAAGGCTGGCGACAGTTCACATTACATTAATTAACATAAAAAAACTAAAACTAGACGACGTGCTGTCCTAGGCGTCCTCGGCGGCGGCGGCGGCTGCGTCGGGGTCGGTGAGGTCCATCAATGTCGGCGCAGGGCCGGCCCAGGGGAACACCATGTTCCAGAAGGCGGCGATGTCGGATTGCGCCGCCGCTGCTTGGGCCTGGCGCGCCTTTTCTTCGGCCTCGCGCTCGAGCATCTGCAGGTGCTCGCCCTCCCGGCGCTCCTCGGCCAGCCGAACGCGGCGCCAGTGGTCGAGGTAGCCCGCCTCCTGCTTCTCCGTCGCCCCGAGCCAAATCGGCAGAGCGCTGACCCACTCGCGCACTACTCCGGTTCAGGAGTAGCGCTCGAGAGGGGCCGGCTCCTCAGGCTTGGCTTTGGGCGGGGACAACGGGGTCACCGGCGGCACGACGCAGTCGCCCGCCGCGAAGAGGGCCATGGCCTCCGCCATGGCAGCCTGGAAAGCCGCCTCATCCGCCTCCCTCCACCGCTCCTCCTCCTCGCTCTCCTTAATGGCTGCCTGGTAGGCGGCCTCGGCCTCCTGGTCCTCGTCGCGGACGACGAGCAGGGGCGGCGCAGGCTGCGGTCGACCCCGCGGACGCCGCGTCGCCTCGCCTTCTCGTGCTCGAAGACAAACCATCGAGCCCAGTTGGGCGAGTCGACGGCGTAGTGCGGTTCGTCGCGCTGCTCCAGCGTCAGCAACGCCCGCCGGCGCCGCACCTCCTCCGCATGGGCCCTCGTCGTCCGCGGCGCCGCCGGCACTGGGATCCTCTCCGGATCCAAATGCCAGTCATGCAGCAGCGTCGCGTCGGGGTACGGCAGAGGCACGCGGTGCTGCCAGTGTCACTCAGCCTGGTGCACCGGCACATTGATGCGCTGCCTCTGCCGGGGAGCGCGTGGCGGCGTGGGAAGGAGGGGGAATGGCGGGCGGGGGCCTTGCCCTTGCTGCTGCTGCCGATACCGGAGAAGAAGTCCATACTGGCGATGGCTAGGGTGTCACCGGCGTGGGGGCAGGGGTGGCCAGATGGGGACGGGGGCGAGTGGCAGTGAATGAGGACGGCCCCGCCGCACGCCCGACTTAAAAAAAGACGACCGACATCACTGATGCGTGGGCCTAAGGTGGGCGGTCGTCATAAATTGACCGTGATAATTGGACGGCCGCCAGGTGAGGATGCGGCGGACGGCGAGGAGACGCGCGACACGTCCACACCGACGCATTCCAGACGCAATTTTGGGCCAAAAATTGATCGGCGCGAATGCGAGACGAACATGATTTGAGTTTGGGTCGGCGCGTTGGGCCTTCACTTTTATCCGCACCGACTCAAACGAACGCCGAAGGATGAAATGGATCGCCCCATTGGAGTTGCTCTTATCCCACCTCGTGTGTCAACATTGTGCTCAAGAAAACTGCAATAACTTCATCTTTTTGTCATGATAGTTCACCGACTGGATTCTACTGTATTAAAGAAACTGAAAGAAAATTGATTAGATTAGTCGACCCTGTTGATACACCGGGATCTGGTCTTGCATATATGTACCCTCCCCCTTTTGACACCAAAGTATTCCAAAGTAATACAGCAAGTTGGATCGGGTGACATTTCGGTACACATTCCTGCTTTGTACTAACAGGCAAGAGGCACCAGAATATATGCTCCTACCTGCTCCGGGCCAGGAACACAAGCCATCTTCCGCTCCTCGTTAGTTGAGAGGTCGCTTGATCTTTTCCTTTTCTCGAAGCGAGATCGCTTGATCTTGCCAAAGTGCCATCGTTTTCGCTGCCTTTTGTGTCCATCGTCTCTTCTACCCGTCCGCGTCGTACATGCCGGCATCGATGTCATTGGCCTGCGCGCCCATATAGCTATCGATCAATCGAGCGATCGATGCGATATCTCCGTCGCCGATTATTCTCCCTCCCATGCATGCATGCATGCATGCATCGCCTAACTAACCTAGCTAGTACTAGTAGAAGCTAGCGGAGAGAGTTCGCTTTTGAGGCCAGCTAGGGTGGGTCAAGACGTTCGATGTTGCGGCACGACGTGCGGCGCCCGCTTTCCAGGCCAACGTCGGCATGCTGAATGAGCTCCTTGTCGCTTTACGTGGCCGCAACCTGGAGCAGATAATCTTTGTTATAGCAACGGGTTCAGGTCACCCAATCATGCAGAGCTGCTGTCATCCAATCAGTGCAAGCGCAACAATGACTAGCTTGGGTTGGGTGCGTGGTCTGGGTCTATCGGCTTTGGCCAGTCCAAACTAGATGGGCTTCTTGCGACGTCCACATCCGATTCGGATATCGTTCCTGATCTCCGTTGGCCGATGGATCCGACTGACGCCGGCGAATATGCGCTTTCACACACGCATTCATACGTGATGGGCGCGCGCATGCATCATCACAAGCACGAGTCTCCCGTGCGTATTTAGAAGCCTACTTCCAAACTACTCCCTTCGTTTCATAATATAAGAATGTTTTTAACACTATATTAGTGTCAAAAACGTTTTTATAAGAGCGTTTTTGACATTACATTAGTATCAAAACCGTTCTTACGGTATGGGACGAAGGAAACACTAACGAAGGAGTCGTCAAGAGCATATCCTAGCTCACGGCTACGGGTTAGTTTTGGCATGCCACTAGACCTGGCCATGGGAAACCCGGCCCGGACGGCCCGGCCCGGCCCGATCTAAAAAAGCCCGACCCGGCCCGGCCCGACCTTGCCCATGGGCCGGGCTTGGGCCTGATTTTTAGGCCCGATGGCCAGGCCGGGCCGGGCTCGGGCCTGCCATATTTGCCATTTAACGAAGAGGCCCGGCCCGTGGCCCGAGGCCTGTCGGGCTTTTTGACTGATGGGCCGGGCTCGGGCCTGAAATCTAGGCCCGACGGCCGAGCCGGGCCGGGCTCGGGCCCAGGTTTTTTGCAACGGGCTTTGTTTGGCCCGGCCCGACATTTGGGCAGGTATACATGCCACAGAGGGCTGTAGCGTGTGGTATTAGTCAGTGCCCAGGAATAAGGTAACACAAGTCTGGCCTAACACTCTGCCTTCCTTCTCCACCACCTTCTCTCCAATCCAATCCAAGCGCATCCGAAGGACAGGGAGAACAAAACACGACGAGACATGACGGGTGCTAGTAGTACAATCATTCCACTCCCTATAATAGGCCCGGGCCTCCCCTGAACCGCGAGCGAAACTACTTAGCAAACGACTGCTCTGCTGCCTGAGGGATGTGTTGCTTTTTCCACTTGGAGAGACCTCGAGATCACCACCAGAAAGCTTTGCGTGCTCTGCTGCCTGCATGCCGGGTCTCGCTTGGTGCCATATCTCGTGCGCTCCAGCCAAACTGCGGAGGCCCCCCGGGCTGATGAGTAGAGCCAGTACGCTACAGAGTGCCACGATTTGGTTGGGACCAAAACAGGAAGGAAAAACGGACGGGAGATGGGAGAGAAAGATGATGGACCGAAAGGAACGCGTCGTGCATGGCGAGTTGGCTGGCGACCAGCGTGTGCGCCCAAGCAGCGTGACGTGGGGACTAGCAGGAACGTACCAGCACCCCACGGGTTTTGTGGTGCTTGGTCGTTCGGCTGCTGCTCAGTTTTCTTTTATGGATTCGCTATTTCTTATCTAGACGAGTCTCATCTAATTTCTGCACTATTTGATTAATCAAATGAAAAAATCCCGACGAATCTCCACGTAAATCCAACACTGTAGAAACTACTACCTCTGTTCACTTTTATAAGACGTTTCAAATATTCAGACACTGTCAAAATAGTACAAAGCAAGCTATCCGAAACGTCGTATAAAAACGAACGGAGAAAATATTATTTCTCATGTAAATGGAAGTTAGACACACTCTTGCTTTATTAGTGTATAAACCTGCTGCTCAGAATTTTTTTCTTTAAAATCTAGGATTTTTTTCCGGCAAATTGGTTGGGCTACAAGAACGTTTTGGGCCTCACCTTGTTAAGGACTTTTGTGTGAGTTGTGTGACCCAAAGCTGGGATCTGCAAGCAATTTTTCAGTCGTCGGGCCATGCAATCTGTATGGATTTCTTGCTTCCATTTTCACCGACCTGCTATGATTCTAGGGCACTCCTATAGACACCCCTGAAAAAAAATGGTACTCCTATAGAGGACCTCCTATATGTCGCTTATTGCGACAAACTGGCGGCGATTCGCGCGAAAACAGCTGACCAGGGCCGGCCCATGACGCCATTAAAATATCAACAAAAACTAGCGCCCTAGATAGAATCGAGCAAAATCACTAATTAAGGAGTACTCGTTGCAAAGAACACTCTACTTTCCCAGGTCGCGACAAATGGCGCACATGCAGCGCGTCACTTGTCGCAATCTGGGAATTTTTCCTTTTTTCTTAGATCCGTTTATTTAAAATGTTTTATCTTTTAAACCGTGCGTCCAAATTCCGAACCGTTTTCATCATTGGATTCCACCCGTTTTCATCATTGGATTCCACGCGTCGAGATCTTCAAAACTAGATTCCATGTCGATAGGTTTTGACGAACTTTTTTTTCATGAAAAAAAACGGACGAAAAAACCAAACCGGGAGCACGGTTTTTCCACTTTTCGAAAGAGACACGTCTGTGCCTCTCGCGAAATCACACCCGTGCCTCTTGTGGAAGGAAAAAAACAGAAAACATGTTTTTTTCGTTTCCGAAAGGCACGGCCGTGATTCTCAGGAAAGCACAACCGTACCTCTCGCAGAAGCAAAACTGTGACTCTCGGGAAAGATAAAAAAACAGAAAACGCGTTTTTTTTCCTTTCTGAGAGGCACGGCCGTGACTCTCGCGAAAGCACAACCGTGCCTCTCGCGGGAGCAAAACCGTGACTCTCGCGAAAGAGAAAAAAACAGAAAACATGTTTTGTTTTTCCCTTTCCAAGAGGCACGGCTGTGACTCTCGCGAAAGCACAACCGTGCTTCTGGCGGAAGCAAAACCGTGACTCTCGCGAAAGAAATAAAACAGAAAACACGTTTTTTTCGTTTCCGAAAGGCACGGCCGTGACTCTCGCTAAAGCACAATCGTGTCTCTCGCGGAAAAAACCGTGACTCTCGCGAAAGAAAAAAAAACAGAAAACACGTTTTCTTTTACGTTTCCGAGAGGCACAGCCGTGACTATGGCGAAAGCACAACCGTGCCTCTCGCGGAAGCAAAGCCGTGAGTCTCACGAAAGAAAAAAACAGAAAACACGTTTTTTTTCGTTTCCGAAAGGCACGGCCGTGACTCTCGCTAAAACACAACCGTGCCTCTTGCGGAAAAAACCCTGACTTTCGTGAAAAAAGCGTGTTTTTTCATGCAAATTTTTTTGGATTTTTTTTATCAAAAAGCTAAGGAAAACTGAAACGTTAAAAAAACCCGGTAAAAACCCCATTTAAAAAGCTGAAAACACATGCGAAAAATAAAAAACAAAATTCAAAAAAAAACATCCAGAACGTGACACGTGACGAATAGCTGGAAGCGCGCCAAGTGGCGCTGATCGTTGTGAGGCTCCTGAAGGAGCACTCGTTAACTAGTTGTTCCCGGAATCGAACACGGCGACTATTTCTCGCATTTCGCTCGGGATCCTGTCCCTCGGGACGCACTATTCCTACGTCAGCTCAACCGTTGACTGTATTACCTTCTGTAAAAACGAATCTGAAAAAATCATTAAAAAGTATATAAAAACATAAAATTTGAAAAACGAGCATTTCGAAAAAGATCATTGATTTTTTTTAAGGTTCACATATTTGAGAAAGGTCATTAATTTTGAGGAAAAAAAGGTTCATTGATTTTGCAAAAGGTCAATTTTGAAAGAAAAAACTTCACAAATTCAAAAAATCTCATAAATTTCGAAAAAAGCTCATCAATTTCGTAAAAAAAAGTTCTCAATGTTGAGAAAATGTTTTTTGATTTTGAAAAAAAGTACATCAATATTGAAAAAAAGTTCATGAATTTAAAAAAATCAAGAATTTGAATAAGAGATCACGATTTTGAAAAAATGGTTGCAAAATTGAAAAAAGGTGATGCATTTAGGAAAAGAGAAAGGAAAGAAAAAATAGAAGGAAAAAAGAGCAAGACCGTTTCGAAAAATGAGAAAGATGACAAGAAAGAAAAGAAAATGAGCTCTTTTACGGTGATTGTGGAGTTACGAAACGTAATTTCATGTAACTCCTCCTTTGATTATTATCCACCGTTGATTTAAACCTATTAAGTAAAAAGATTAAGTTTAATCAACAAGGATATTATTATCATGGGTGACTGTTTTTTTAGCATGTCTGTCAATTCCCTTGTCAATCGCCCGCATCTGGCCTAACCCATCTCGCACGAGGACCTGGAGACGGCGGCGCAGGAGCGAGGACCGGGCGACGCCACCAGCGCGAGGACCTAGAGGCGACGCCGCCGGCGCGAGCTCATGGAGGCGAAGCCCCGTCTTTGGTTGGTCGCTGTGGCCGCTCCCTCACGGCCCCGCCGACACCGGCGCGAGGCCCTGACGACGCTGACCCGAGATGGAGGCCCCGCCTGCGCTTGGCCGTAGTGGTGTACCAACGCAGCAAGGTATCTCTTCCCCTGCCCCCATCTCTTCCTTCCGTCCCTCCCTCCCTGCTGTTAGTTCTGCCGGCGGCGGACCAACTGCTCGTTGCAGCACCTTCATATATATATATCCAGTTAGGGTTGAGCAGTGAATACACCTCATTTAGATATTCCAGTACTGAAATTGGTGGGGGACAAACACTGACCTCTGAATTGCCTATTGTTGATTACAAAATGTTGGTAAATATGAAATGAGGATGTGCATGTTACGTTGGTTATCTATTAACATTAGAAGGAACTGTCAGTACTCAGTAGCAGTGTATTACTGGTCTGACGACATGATTGACCAACCTATTAGAAGACACAAATGAAAAGAATTGTCAGTACTACGGTATACCATTTAGCTCGTCCGAAAAAAGACTCCATAGTCCATGAAGTGTCATTTCTGATGAATGACAGTAAGCCTAATTGAGAGGTTGTGTCACTGTACCGTGCCAGTTATATAATGCATGTTGTTCTGTGTCTAGTGTCACTTGTGTCCGTAATGTTATTATTTGGTGAAAGACAGAAGACAACGGCTAGATTATATCAGCATGCCAGAAATGAGTTGGTATTTGATGAACTGCTCAAGCAGTCAAGCTGTCGAGAAATAAATATACATCGTTTTAGAAAAGACATGGTCTCCAATAAGTAACAATAATCGCCATTTTCCACGGCAATACACTTCAGCTGCATGAGTAAACAGAATGCATTTTGTAAGATTATTATTTTGCCCTATATTCAATCTGGGAACATGTTTCTAGAAGTTTTGCCAAACGAAACAAATAGAAGCAAAATTCAATTTCAGGACTATTTTGGCTCAGAATGTGGCCAGAAGATAAGTTTTCAGAGAAATTCCAAAAACAATATATCTCAAAAATCCACACTATCCTATTCCTTATCTCATTCAGTCTGGGAAATTTCAAGAAGCTTTGCCAAATAGAAAAAGAATTAGAAGTAAAATTCCAAATAAGAAGCATTTTGGCTCAAAATTTGGCAAAAAAATGTTTTCAGAAAAATCTCAAATATCCACACTACCCTTTTATTCAATCTAGGAAAGTATTAGTAGTGTGACCGGCCCCGATACCGGTCTTAATAGTCTGGGCCTGCTACTATCTATATTAGTCGTACAGACCCACAAATACCGATCTTTAGTCATACGGACCCACAAGTATTAATCTCAGTCATCCGGACCCATAAGTACTATTTTTACTCGTTCGTGTTGATCTTACACGCTAAGGCTCAATACTTCAATCTTAGTCATCCAGACCCACAACTAATGGTCTTAGTCGTTCGGAAACACAAATATCAGTCTTAGTGGTGCAGAACCAGAAACATCGGTCTTAGTCGTGCGAAACCACGAATATCGGCCATAGTCATTCGGGCCCACTAGTATTGATCTTATCCGTTCGGACCCACAAGTATCAATCTTACTCGTTCGGGCTCACTACTATCAATCTTAGTCACCCAAACCCACAAGTATCGGCCTTATTCATTCAGGCCCACAAACATTGGTGTAACTTCTTCGGGCTCACTTCTATCGGTCCTACTTTTTCGGGCTCGCTACTTCAATCTTACTGCTCAGGACAAGAGAAGTATTGATGTTACTCATTCCTGTTCACAAGTATTGATCTTAGTCGTCTGGACCCACGAATATCGATCTTAGTCGTTCCCGTCCACAAGTATTGATCTTCATCAGCCGGACCCACAAATAATGGTCTTACTCGTTTGGCCTCGCTACTTCAATCTTACTGCTTAGGACACGATAAGTGCTGATCTTATTCATGTTCACAAGTATCGATCTTAGTCATTTGGACCCACAAGTATCGATCTTAGTCATCCGAACCCACAAGTATCGATCTTAATTGTTCCCGTCCACAAGTAACGGTCTTACTCGTTCGGCATTGCTACTATAGATCTTAGTTGTCCGGACCCACAAGTATTCGGGCTCACTAGTATCACTCTTAGTTGTTCGGACCACAAGTACCGGTCTTACTCGTTCGGGCACACAAATACCTATCTTGGTCATCCAAGCCCACAAATTCAGTTGTTGGCATTCACATAGAAGGTAGAGAGCGGCAATAACTCATGAATTAGTGAACACCTTTGAAGCAACACAAGATGTACTGTGACTTACAAGTAGAAATCATGCAAATTACAAAAAAAATACATTGTAACTCCAATGTCCACTCTATTGCTACTGTAAATTCATCAACAATTGTTGCCATTCACATAGAAGGTAGAGAGCTGCGGCAACTCATCAATTAGTGAACATCTCCGAAGTAGCAAACTGTAACATCAGTGCACCATTAGGAAATTTACAACCTAGGCATAAAAAACTCAGGTCTAAACTATAAAAACAGATGGGTAAAACTCATGATTTATAGGAAAATTCAAATTATAGCTCAAACAAACGTACAATATAACCTGAGAATCTCGAAAATGGTTTGGCATTTCAGTGGTGGAGAAAGGCCAGCATCACCAATGGAAGTAAGAGAGGACATACAATCAAACCAAATTGCAGCTACATCTGATAAGAAGAAAAGTATTGTATTTCATAGATCAACGTCTAGCAGCAGCAAATGTTTCTCAGCACATGAGAGGGAACACAGAAACCAACACGTGCACCCAAAAACTTTGAGAAACAAATAGTCAGGTGTTTCATTAAGCAAGAGTTCAAGTGGGGTTTCAGGTGGGCTGGGGATAGCACTATTCATCTAACCATCCCAACCACATGTTATCAGACGTGCCAACAATTTGATCTCCAATGAATCAACCTTTCCAGAAAAAATGGAGCAACCAATTTTGGACGGTCAATCGATCAACCCTTATCATGCACGAATGTTTGATAACATGTCTTCATGCACGAAGGAGACTATTGAACGACATAGCCCTTTGCTTATTACGAGTAAGAAGAACTGGGAGCTGACAGTTGGACGTGAGGGCCTAGCAATAGAAATAAAATCTAACATTCTCGGTAAGTTTGTTTACACATCTCGTACATAATTCTGTTTTAACAAAATGGCACAGGTGGAGAATACAAATCAGAGGGCCATCAAGTTCCCTACGTCCACACGACCTGACTCGCCCGCACTCGCCGCCGCCGCCTCCTCGTGTGCGCGGTAGACACAGTCAGCTCGAACGCCACCGCCCTCCTGTCCAACAAAAATTTCATAACAGTATACTTTCACATGTGGTCTACAAATCTAAAATGGGCCTGGTTTTTTTTTTTTGAGCCACAAAATTTTGCAAGTTATTTTGTTAAGTTGGAAGGTTGAAAAATTGGTATGAAAAACGGAAAGGTGGGGTTCAGTACATTTTTTCTAAAACACATGTACATGCACTGGCATGCTTTATTTGACCATTTTCAGTTCAACAAATTACACACACCCAAATAGTTTATATAAATCTGTGTGTGTAGCGTCATTAACTACAAAATGAAGCACAATCAAAGGTTCACAACACAAAGGTTCTGAACCCAAGTTTGCTACTCCACACGGCGCTATACAAAAGGTAATAATCTACGGTGTTTGCGAGATATCCGTAAAACTGCCTAGCTCATCAACGTCCAGTTTAAGGAATACGACATTCCGATTCTGTCTAGCATCAGTAACAATATTAATCACTTCACTTGGCAGAGAAAATATAAACGAAATCAGTGTAAATGAATTTAATCTGGCGAGGTTCAAGTCAGCTAATCCCGTTTAAGTGATCCACAGAAGCAAAGAAACAAAATGTCATGAACTCTCCGTATGAAACCACTACGCTCGCAACTAGTAGGAGGGGGGGGGGGGGGTGCGCTGACACATTCCAGGCGGGGCCACAACAGGCGAGGGAGGACTGCCGCGGGGTCGGGATCCAGCTGTGGTGCCCGTGCAGAGGGGCTCTTGACGGCGCAGATCCGGCGACGGAGGGCTGGCCGCGCTGGACAGGGATCCGGCAAGGAAGGGCTGGCGCGGGGCGGAGCTCTTGGCGACGCACATCCGGCGGCGAAGGACTCGCGCAGGGCACATCCGGCGACGAAGGACTATGGTGGGCGGGGCGGGGCTCTTGGCGGGGAGGAACCGGCAGTCCACGGCGTGGCAAGCGGCGGACACCGTGGTGAGAGGAGACGAGTGGATCGGGGATGAGACTAGATCGGGGGTTGAGACGAATAAACATACTGCGAGCGGAAATTTTCAAAAAAAAAGAGACGAATCTACCCTTTAAAATCCTAATTGGTCCCACTAAAATTATGTACCGGTCTCACCTTATATGTAATTTCCTGTAATTTAAGTTTTGTAACTCCTCGTAACTCCTATTTTCCCACCATTAGATCAGGCTGGATGGACGGCTCGTAAAATCGCCAATCACCTTAACAGTTGTAAAAATAATAAGGAAGAAATGACTTAAAAATATGTAAGTAATCATGTAAAATGAGGGTGGTTGGTCGGTTACTGCAACGTACTTTGAACCTTGAAGTCGCCGGTTTGAATCCCAAATACCCTACATGCATAATTTTTCGCGGGTTAAAATCAGAAGGAAAAAAGATACTGTAGATGAGTCGGCCCAGCTTGCAGGAGGGGTGTGCCCCGTTTGCCCACAACGTCGCTTGCATGGCTCCCGCCCTCTCGCTCGCTAGCCGCCTACTCGATCGTTGACTCCCGCTAGATCACTTGTTTTTTCTCTGCTAAAAAACTACAACAATTTTTACTGATTTTCTCAGAAAAAAGAAACTTACAGGTTTGCTACAGTTTGTACTGCTGTTCTTAGAAAAAAGGGCCGGATTTTGAGTTCAAGGATTTGAAAAAAAATCATGAATTTGCAAAACAAATCTTCAACGTTTGAAAAGAAATTTCATCAATTTGGATGAAAAGTTCAACCATTTTGAAAAAGTTCATAGATTTGAAGAAAAGTTCACAAATTTGAAGAATGTTCATTGTTTTTGAAGAAAAGTTCATAAATTTGAAAAAAGTACATCAATTTTACAAAAAGTTCATTTTTCACAAAACTTCATCTGTTTTAAAAATAAGAATTAGAAAAAACGTCAACACATTTTTGAAAAAATCACCAATTTTGAAGAAAAAGTTCGCGAATTAAAAAGTTCATAATTTTGAAAAAAAACATGAATTCGGAACAACTTCACGCATATATAATAATAATAGAGAAAAGAAAAAGGAAAAATAAGAAAGAAGAAAAGTGAAGAAAACCGTTCCAAAAAAAGAGAAAAAAAGGAGCCGGAAAAAAGAAATAAGATAAGAATAAGGAAGAAAGAAGAAAAGACAGAAAAAGATGAAATAAATCAGATGGGGTGAGGTGGGTGTGTGGTTACTGCAGCGTACAAGACAATTTATTTTTAATTAGACCATGGTAGTTTTATTATAGATAGCATGGCATTTTTATTATTTAGAACAAGACAATTTTAATAATTAGATCATGATAGTTTTATTGTAGGTAGCATGTCACTGTTTATTAGATCATGTCAATTTTACTGGTTAAACATGGCAGTTTTATTTGTCATGGCAACTTGTTTTGAATAATAGTCATCGTATAACAGAAAGTGCCTTCCTACACCCAGGAGCAAATGCTCCTGGTGTGAACAGTAAAATCAAAAAAATACAAAAAAAATTCAAAAAATTCTGAAATTTTTTTGTGACATACTTTTCCAAATGTTTGGCGCTCACGCAAAATTTCATCACGAAATCGCATTGGTGGAAGTCGTACCAAAAAAACAAAATCGAGGCTCCAAAATGCTTTTGTAAATAACATTTTCAGAGTATTGAATTTGTTTTTTTACCACGCCTTTCACCAATGTGATTTTGCAATGAAATTTTACATGCACAACAAATATTTGTGAAAGTATGTGATTTTACTGTTTAGAAACTCCACGTCCTCGTATAACATGCAATTTGAACGCATTTTTGCCATGGAAACTATATATTTTGTTGACACGGTCATTTCAAATTATTTTCGCGATGTAAACTTAGGATGTGTTCCCCTGACATCTAAAGTTAACTTGTGCTGCCACTTTTTTTACAAGCATCTGGGTCGTGGCGACTTTTTTGTATGTTTTTTTAGCTATTTTCATTTCAATTGTAAATCCTAGCTTGAAGGGCTGATATTGCTTAAGTTGAGCCTGTGTGTGGCCCATTTTAGATCCTTAATTGGATGGTTCATCGAGAAGTACGCCTGGGCCACCAGCGTGCGCTACTCCTAGTTCCATGGGAGATCCGCCAGGTCGGTCCTCCCAGTGCGAACCAAGCGTTCACGCAAGTCGAGCGATTCCTATTCCTATGGGAGGTTTAGGCCTCCTTTGGTTCATAGGATTAAAAAATTATAGGAATAGGAAAGTCATAGGAAATGAGATGACATGCATCTTAAATCCTATGCATAGAAATAGAAAATGAGATGTCCTTTGATTCATATCATAATTTTTTTTTTCATCGAGTCTAGGTTAATGTTTATTTTCCTATGAAATGTGAAGGATAAGAAGAATTCCTCCATATGAACAGGATTTCATTCCTACAAACCAAAGAGCTCTGAAGGAATTTTTCCTATAAAAATCCTATCCTACGAAAAATCTATAAAATTCCTTCAAACCAAAGAAGGCCTTATCAGGTCAGTCCTCTCAGCGCGAACAAAGTGTTCACGAGAGGAACGCCTGGTCCTTCACTTTTAGGTCCTCTTTGATTTGCAGGATTTAAAAAATGAGGGAATAGAAACTTAGGGTTGGAATCACATGCCCATTTGGATCCTATAGGGTTAGTAAGAAGTGTTTGATGCCATCGAAGAAATAAAGAAAATATAGAAGGTGATTGAAGTGGATGTTAGATTTTCTATGAAATGTAAAAGTACAAAAAAATTCATAGAAAATATTTCTATGGGATCCAGTCCTATGAATCAAAGAATCAATGTAAATAAAACTAAATATTTCAATCCTCAAAAGTCCTACAGGGCTCGTTTGATTCAAAGGAGGCCTTATCGAATCTCTCGGATACAGGAGGCAGTGGACAATCCAGCACCTAGTTGCTAGTAGTAACAGTAGGAGCGGGACACACTGTGCTCTGCATGAACTGAACGGGCGAATAAAGCTATACCTAGCGCAAAACACCAAAAATCTCCGGGTTGTCACCGTGCTGTCCGTGATCCTCCAAGCACCGGCTACACAGACCTCGAAATCCCGTGATTAATATTGCTCTACATGCTTTGAAATGTCGGGTACCTTATAGGGGCGACATGATTTGATTACTTCTGTGTAGGCTATAGGGTATTGTGAAGTTGTGATCTTGTCGAGCACTGGAACAAAATCTTTCTGAAAATGGTGCCTTTGGAGGAAACTGAAGCTGAAAGTAGCCATAGTAATAATAACCTGATCATATTATTAGCTGCCACCCAACGAATCAAAGAATAGTAATACTCCTAGTAGTAAAAAACAATGAGCTACTAATCCCTACGACCAACCTATACAGAGGCACCGAAATCATATAACGCCGCCCAAAAATCAATCAAATCCATAGCCATTAGTATCCTGTCAGGTAAGAGCTCAGCTGCTCGCCGCGCCGGCGCGCCCCCTCGCTCCGGCGCCGGCCCTGCTCCCCCGGCCGCGGCGCCCGCGGCCGCGCGCCTTCATGACCACGGTCTTGGACTCGCCCCACGCCCAGAACGCGCCCCTCTCCTCCTCCGAGTTGTCGCACTCCGGGAACGGGCCGGCCGCGTACCGCGCCGCGTCGTAGCACACCGTGTAGGTCATCCGGCGCGCCCGGAACGCGCGCATGGCGGCGCGCTTCTGCGGGGTCATGACCGCGTAGTCGGCCGTCAAGAGCCCCAGGAGGTCGCAGCCGGCGGCGGCGGCGTCGCTGCTCCTCCCGAGGCGCAGCGCCGCCGGGTCGGCGGCGGCGGCGGCGCGGCAGCCGAGGAGGGAGAGGTCGGAGAAGTCGGAGGCGAAGGGCGCGTACTTGTAGTTGACCTTGTACTTGCCGCCCTCCGTGGCCCAGGCGGAGCCGTCCCAGATGGTGGCGTACACCGCCATGGGCTTCGCCGGGAAGTCCCCGCCCATGCCGGGGTGCCGGACCACCTCCCGGATCGGCGTGTCGTCCACGTAGAATCTGCACGTACGCGCGCGCGCATCGTCAGTGGCCATGCCATGCACTTTGTATTGTACAGTCTATACGTGCGGTGAGAGTGCTGATGCGTACGTACATGATGTGGGTGGGGGCCCAGAGGATGGAGTAGCGGTGGGCCTCGAGGGTGGGGTCGAAGGGGAGGAGGTAGCGCTCCTCCCGGCCGCGGCTGGTGCTGCCGTTGCCGTACACGTTGGTCTGCACCCGCCACTGCCCGCCCCACCGGCTGCCCAGGAACTCGAAGTCCAGCTCGTCGTGCGTCTTCTCGTACACGTCCCCGTTCGACAGCTGCAACGCCACAACAACAAAATACCACCATTGTTAAGTTTATTATACATACACAGCAGTACTATCTTTAGAACTGTAACGTGTTTGTGCAATCTATCCATACCAAATATGTACTGTACGTTACTCCCTCCATCTATTCACTGGCTTCTTGTGCACAAAAAACGTACCGTTACTATTGACTCGTTCTCCCTCGTATACTCTGACGTATTAGTAGTAATAACTTTGTTTTGTTTTTGACTAGTAGGTGAGGCTGATGAATGCGGAGGGGTGAGAGCGCGTGACAGGGATGGAATGGATGGCAACATTTATTCCGGGCGAGCAGGCGGCGCAGACTTTTGTGGCCGTGAAGGCCCGAAAACGAACAAAGCCCATGTGGCACGCCCTGTTGCCTGCCTACTCTCTCTCTCTCTCTCTGTGTGTCACCACACTCACCACGGCCAGAGAGCATGGTGTGCAACTTGCCATGGTTTTTCCTCTTTAAGACAGCAGTGGCAGGTAGTAAATCTCAGCTACTACTAGTAGCTGACACGCCATGTGACGATTGACGAAGAAGAGACCCAACGGTTGGGAACAACGCCATGGATTAACATTAACGGATGATAGTAAGCTAAGCTGAAACCGTTGCTTGATTAAGTTGGACAGGAAACGTTCGCGAAGTAATTAATCGGAGCGGGGTTGGAGCACTCACGTAGAAGGCGACGACGACGCCGGCCGTGTAGTCCCTGGGCAGCTTGATGGACGCGCTGAAGAAGCCATGCAGGTAGTAATCCGAGGAGATGAATCCCGAACCTGCGTGTGATCCAAAGAGCGCCGCGCCATAAGAACAGGAAGAACATAGGGAAACAAGGGAGGGTTTCAGGTAGGTAAAAAGTAAGGAATCGATGGGTTACCGGAGCGGCGATCGAGCAGGAGGCGGGCGGCCCTGTCATCCCGCGCGCGGACGAGGTTGCCGTCCCCGAACAGCGGCGAGAAGCCTTCCTCGAAGGCCACGGTCGGCACGTCGAAGGCGGCGGCCGCCGCCGCCAGGCAGACGCACGCCGCCGCCGCCGCCAAGAACCCAGCCTTCATCGCCATTGCTGCCCTGGCTGGTGCTCTCACGGCGTCCCCTCTCTTCCTTTCTTTCTCTTTCCCCTCTCAAGATTCAAGAACCAAAACCTCACGCGCTCCCCGGGTTCTGCCTAATGACCTTTCCGCCCGCCGGTTATATACGCGGTACCACTCTGAGAAGGAACCGGGCGGGGAGAGACCACCCATCCTATGCCGCGGCCACTTACGCTGGGTCGCACCGCGCGTGCTGAGCTGGCCCGTTCCGTGACGCGTAGGGCCGTCGTCTCGCGGCGGAGAAACGGGCCCACCGCCGTGGCCCTATGTGCTTAGGCAAAAAAGAGGAGGGGGCGGCCGAGAGAGGAGGAGTTTATGAGCTCAACAGGAAAAAGGGATGGTGGTGGGTAACACCAGCTAAGCTTTGCTGGTGAGTGGTGATGGATGGGGCTTGGCTTGGCATGGCCCTAATTGGCGTGTCCGCCTCGCCCTGCCCTGTCCTGCCTCGCCTCATGCAGCGCGATCACGCCACTATGCACGCACAGCGTCAGTGCTGCTGCTGCTGCCCAGGCAATGGACCGGCGCAGTGGTTGAAATATGATGATTATTCGCAGGGGTACGTAGGACGAACGCTTGGAGTCGGGAGATTTTTATGGATGGTCATGCGACGTGCTTCCGTAGATTAGCTCGGGTCGGAAGAGATCGGTGCTCGCTCCTCGAAGAATATGGCGTGTTACTGTTTGCAGATTAATGGCGGATCGCCGCCGTTACTGATGAGATTTTCTCGCGGGAGTTGCCACGGGCGGGCAGTGGAGGTGGCGTGAAGGGAGCGGTTGGGCCAACGACTGCGTCGTCCAGATTTGACCGATGTATGCCTCTGCTCCGGCCTCCGAGTAGGACTGGTCGGCGGCGTGCTGTCATCCACCTGCCGCGCTGCGTGTCCAACGAGACACCAGCTGTGCGACAACCACGACCTTACGTTCTCTCTCCTTTCTGACCGGTTTGTTCGGTTGCGTCCTGTAGCACGCCACTGCTCCGTCGTGACGGGCAAAGCTTCCAGAGGGTGCTTGGATAAAGGGACTAGTTTTAGTCTGACTAAAAATAGTTTTTTTAGAGACTAAAGTTCAAGCACCCCTGACTAAAGAGAGGCTAGGACTAGTCTTGAGGCTAAAAAATTTTAGTCACAGAAAATTTATTAAAATATGTATTAGCCCTCTCTCTCCTCATTTAATTCCTCTTCTTTAACACATGCGATTTCTGAATTGGAGCGTTTGAAAGATAATAAATGATCAATACTTTGATTTTAGTCTCTTTAGTATTTGGATCCAAACATGAATGAGGCTAGCAAGTTTTATTCCCACTACTTTTAATAATGGAACTAAAACGTATCCAATCACCCTCTTAAACTGTGCATGCACATTAATAAGTAGCCGAAATCACACGTTCCCGGCGCAACCGTTGCGAGATGTGTATCCGGGGCCGGTCTGATCCGCTCACAGCTGCCAACAGCCGTGTGCGTGCATGGACTGGTCATGTGGTCAGTAGGATAGGCTTGGACGACATGGCTCCTCAACCCATGGCAGCCAATCAAGTAATAATAAATCATGGAGCATTAAAATATGCAGAGTATCCAACGCCGCCGGAGGCCCAATAAGAAAATGGCCGCGGAGGAGCAGCACACGACATGACCAGTGCTCGTCCCCGACAGACAGCGGTCCTCTTTCTCATGTGCGCCGTCTCCAAACGAAGGCGCATACGCACGCACGCACGCTCGCCGGCCAGACATGTACAGTGTCGCCCGCGCGGGGTCTCGCGCTCCCGCGTCCGGACCCCGCGGCTCTCCGGTCGCTCCCGCTGGCCGATTCGTCGGGTTCGCATCGATCGGGCAGCCGCTTGCTGCGCCGCGCGCGCTCCCGCCTCTTTTGCCCCGTGAAAATGGGCGAAATCGTCGAGGTCATGTATTCATGTCCTGCTGTTGTGCTGGTTCCGTTCACGGGCGTGGCAATGGCATGGATTACGGGGAGGTTTGCCGAGCAGGTTTGCCTATGTGTGGGTGAACTGGGTGCGGTTTTTCGTTTTATAGCCTGCAGCCTCTCGTGCGCACGACCAGTAATGGGTGTCTGACCCAAGACGCTGCCAGAATGGCAGGGCTCTGCATAGCGATGAACGCGCACCATGCATGGTTTGATACTTTGATTCTGTATATTGGTCGACGGAATTTATTGGCATGGAAGCCAGGTTACCAGTAGAGGAGATAAGAGTTGCAACTATCACCAAATTGTTTTGCTTTTTCTTCCAAAAGTAGGGTAACCCCATCCTCTTCATCAGTCGATGCACACAGTTGCAAAATCCAGCAGCTGAACAACATCGACCCGGAGAAAAAGCGAAAAGAAAACTCAAGGCCGCATGCCTTGCGACACTAACTCCATCATATAGTCACTAACCCTACCACGTGACACATGTGGTAAGCAATCCAAACAACTCAACAACAAAAAAAGAGTCACTAACCCTATGATACAAAACGAAATCAAAACAAAAAATGCACAACTCTTAGGATATGCTTTCAAGAAGGAATAGCTGCACGTACGCCGCTGATGGCAAGTCCAACACAAGGTTAAACTCCGGATTCTCATCCCGAAGCCAAGCTTGAATCCACCAACTTCAGGACATGATGCAGGCGCGCCTCGACGTATCCTACTCAGAGATCATGTGTTTTCACCAGAGTGCATAAAGTCGTCGTCGAAGCCGTATGTACCATCATCCCTTATTGAGCTATCGACACCTCGATAACCGAATACCTCTGGAGAAGACACCGGAAGACAGACGTCTCATACCGCCTGCCTCCCGCCACTATCGCACCACCTTCAATCCAACAGCAACAGGCTAGACGTGAGACCTCCACGAGAGCCACTGTGTAACATGTGTCGGTAGCAGGCACGACTTGACGCCCTCGCATGAGACTCGATGACCAAATTGCTTAGCTACCACACATTTTCTTTCTTTCTCAAATCACCTAATGTAAGTTGTGCGATTTTTTGCATTTGGGTATGTTGAATCCGTAGGGGAAGAAAGCAAACGACATGGCGCAGCGGCAAGGAGAGAGTAATGATGCCCGGGGCCACCCCTTAAATGAGGCCCAGCCAAAAATGAGCAGTAGTCGGCGGCGAGCTAACCATGACAAGTTTGAAATTTGATGGTTCGGAGCGGGGGGGAGGGGGGGGGGTACGTATCAAGTGATGCTATCCCTTAAATGCTCACATTATCCTACTTCCAAAAACAAGTATAAATGTCTTAAATTTTCTGATTGTATATACGAATGTTTACAATGCATATGTCTACAACCTCTAAAAAATCCAACCTCAAAAGACGCATTGAGTAACAAAAAAGATAAATCTAGCATAAATAGTGTTACAAAAAGACAAAAGCAAAAAAGTAACTATTTACATACTTATTTTAAATGGGAGCATATGAGAGTTGGTATCAAGAGATATTCTCGCGATGGGCATGGGAGGGGTTGTGTGCAGGTTCGCCGGGAAAGATTCCGTTGGTGCACCGGTCGAGGGTGGCACCAACACAACGGTGGGCGGCAGTAAGGGGGAGGGGCAGGAAGGCTGGCACGGAAGTGCTGCCGGCCGTGGTCGACGGAGGTCAACTAGTGGCCATGCACGGTTTAGGGAAGAAGTAAGGGAGGGCAGGAGATGGAAGAAAGCATTTGGTTGTGGCTTTACAACGGACGATCCAGAAAAAACCGACTGACCTAATTATTTTCCTGTCGACTAATTCTTGTTAGTACCTTTCTTTCTTTCAATATGTATGTATACTTCGTACATGCTTCGTCGGAGATGCTCTTCCGGACTTTTCTATTTTTCTTCAAACTACCACGACCCATCTGTTTAAGTCTTCGATTACTGCAAGCATGCCAACATACATACTTCCTCCGTTTTAAATATAAGTCTTTTTTAGAGATTTCAATACAAACTACATATAGATATATACACGCATATTTTATAGTGTAGATTCACTTATTTTGCTTCGTATGTAGTTCATTATTAAAATCTTTAAAAAAACTTATATTTAGCAACGGAGGGAGTACATAGATATAAAACTAGGATGCTAATATCCAACTACCATTGGCGGAGGCTGACGCGAACGATCGGTTCCCTCTGGGAGGGTTGATATCGAGCGAATGTTTTGGTTTGCTATGAGGCCCTTCCCAGTGCTCCAAGAATGTATAGATGCTAAATATGCCACATAGACAAAACAATCCGATGTGGCAAGGTAGTTAAGAGAAGAGAGAGGATTTTGTTGGCCACATAAAGAATCAATGCCAAGTACGCGGACCTATGCAAAACACTTGTATGAAAGAAGTTTGCCCTATGCATAAAAGGGTTTAGTTGTTAAAACAATTAAATGAATGAAGCTTAGAACAACAAACTAAGCATCTATGCATTGAGGATTTTAGTTGCTAAACTTTTTAATGTACCTAGCACCCCATCTAAACACCTGTGCATTGGAAGAGGTTGCCAGTGTGAACCCATAAACAGCCAGACATGCGTTTCGGTGTGACTTCCTGCCCAATCATCATTCCCTTTGCGAACTATTTCTAAAAAACTAAAAAAAAGATTTGCCATGATGTAGATAAAAAAATAGTCAGTACTACAAGAAAGATGTCAACCACGTGACACATGTGGTAAGCAATCCAAACAACTAAAAAAACAAGAAACATGTCAAAATAATAACACAAAAATTCCATGATATATAACAAGTAATTGCAAATTTGTATGTAGAAAAATACACATAATGAAAACCACACGGCAATTTTACAAAAGAAAGAAAACATAATTACTAAAAAATCATGCTAAGATTTATGAAATAGTCATGTTCACATGGCAACTTAAAGGGAAAATTGTTTCTCAAAGAGCATTGCAAAAATTGAAAACATGGTTTCTTGTCATCACATAGCCAGATTTACACCCAAAAAAATGTTTTCATGAGATAACGGCAACAAATTATTAAAATGAATATTGTAAAATAGTCACATAATTTACCAAGGTAGGTCCAAATAACTAGTCATGGCATGTTCAATAAATTTTGCTATGGAATGTTCAAAAATAATTTGCCGTGGTACAAAAATTGTTTGATCATTGTTTGTTTAATAAATTTGCCATGGTCTAAAATGATTAACCATGGTATGCTCAAATAAAATCACCGTGGTTGTGCAATTTAGTTTGCCATGGTGTGTACAATAATTTTACCATTGCCTAAAAAATATGTTTGCCATAAAAAATTGCAAAAATGATTTTTCTTTGAAAAATGGAAAATAAAAAAAATTATAAAACTGCCATGTGAGAAAAGTAGAAACATTTCCAAAGATTGTAATGAATAAGGGAGCAAAATCCCTAAAAAAGCTTGTCATGCGAACATTACAAAAAGACCTAAAATTGCCATTTTTGTGAACGAGATTTTATTTATGAATTCACCATGTGATCAGGAGATTTTTTTTATTCTTTAAAAAAATTGGCATGTGCATGTAGAAAACAACTTTTTTTTTAGAAAAGTGAAACAATATCGAAAAATTGCCATGTGACCAAGATATATGTAGCATTTAGGACAAACTATGCACAACTAATTCAAGTCTGGACCAAGATATATGTACCACACTAAACAATTTCGGGGCACATGACACTACGCAGCACCACCCGGTCACTCATGGGTCAGGGATAAGCGGATAAGATTTCAGAAATTGGATTATTGAGGCCGGGCACACACAACAAAGAGAAGCTAGAGAGCAATATCACGTGGAGACGGACCCACCGTCGCAGGCGTCCAGCAGTGGGTGCTGTGCTTTGGAACTGTGGTTTGCCGGAGCAGCTTAACACCCCGATTAAGGCGCCATTAAACATATCATGCGGAGCTCCGTGCCGGATTATGGATGGGCTTACGCCCATATAAGACACTAATCCCTGATTAATCTTGAGGCCCATGTATGAGATGGCAGGCGGTGAGAAGTTTAGTCCCACCTTACTAGTTGAGCATAGTTGAGAATTGAGACCCTTTTATAAGGGCTGCTCTACCACTTGCCATTGAGAGCTTGGGAAGAGGAGTGGTACACGCGCGCTCCTCCTCCGCCGCCGCCCGCCTCGCCACGCCTCATCACGACGCGCGCGCCGGATTGCGGGAATGAGCCGAAGCTTATTTTTGCCGCTCGGGAATGAATTAATTAATCAGGGATTAATTAACGAGTCGCTAACATGTGGGCCACTGTCCAAGATGTTGGACTGTGGGCTCACTTGCGTTGCCGGGATTCGTCGACCCCTTGCCAGGGGTGCGACCCTTGCCGGGACCCTCGTTGCCGTGATTCGTTGGCCCCTTGCCGGGAACAACGACTCCCTTGCCAGGAGTGGGCCGACTCGGTAGCGGGCCTCCGCAAGGCCCACGACTTTCTTTCTTACGGACTATATAAGAAGGCTCTGGTCAGTGAAGTAACCTAGTTCGGTTCACTCACTCCCTCTCGCGTGACCTAGCCGTCATCTACTGTTCCTCACACCGTGCTGTCTCCGGCGATCCCATCCCGACGACCGCGTGCACCGCCGGTCGGGAGAGCAGGTGCCTCCGGAACCCTGTCGTTCGAGATCCTGCCCGGGAGAACGGCAATAAGGTTTTTGGGGAGCGTCTCGACGCGACTGCTCCCTATCCGTCCCCAACGCTGTTCGCCTCTGCTTCCACTACTTCCTCTACATCGACACCATGGCCGCCGCCGCTAAGAAGAAGGCCACGGACGACGCCGAGGCTGCTGCTGCAGCCGCCGCGTTGGCCTGGCCAACCGGAGGGTATGATCTGTTCATCGATCCCTCGTTTACTCATACTTATGCTAGCCGTATATGTGCTGCTCATAGAAGGTTCGATTCTACGTTCTGTACGTGCTAGTATGCTTAGGTATTGCTATGAGATGCATACCTTTTATGCCATGCTTACTGTTTACTCGTGATAAGTCTAATCGGAAAAGTGCTAATATTTCCAGCAATCCAAAAACCTTATTTTAGGCACTTTTCGATTCAAGGCTTTGCTGCTACTCTGAAACCGGAAAAGTTTACCGGGACGCATTTTAAGCGTTGGCAGACTAGGACCACCTTGTGGCTCACAGCGATGAACGTGTTCTGGGTTGGTGGTGTGTCCCTCACAGAAATGATTGCTCCTGATCAGGAGAAGGCGTTTAGGGAGGCAACCACAATCTTTTTGGGAGCAGTTCTGAGTGTGATTGGAGACAAGTTGGTTGATGCATATATTCATATGGGCGTTGCCAAAAACTTGTGGGATGCGCTCGAAGTCAAATTCGGCGCAACTGATGCTGGCAGTGAGCTGTATGCCATGGAGCAGTTCCATGATTAAAGGATGGTTGATAACCGTACTGTATTGGACCAGGCTCATGAGATACAGTGCATTATTGCAAAACTCCCTCCTAGTTGGAGGAATTTTGCTACTTCTCTCAAGCACTTGAGACGTGAATTCTCTGTTGAGGATGTCATTGGTCATCTCAGTGTTGAGCAGAACTCGAGAGCAAAGGACTCACACGTGAAAGGGGCAGAGGGTTCTTCTAGCGCCAATGTGGTGCAGAAGAACTTCCACAAGTTCAAGGGAAAGAACTCTGTCCAGCAGAATACTACCTTTAAGAAGAAGGGTAAGAAGAAAGACAAAAAGAGAGACGACTGCTTTACTTGTGGTTCAGATGAACATTGGGCAAACAAGTGCCCAAACAAGTACAAGAAGCCAGCACAGGACTCTAAGTCTGTGAATGTCACTCTAAGCAACAATGATGCAGCATCTGGGTATGGTAATCTGTTTACCATACTTTCAGTTTGTCAGTCCACCGATTGGTGGATTGACACTGGGGCCAATATTCATGTGTGTGCTGATGTGTCTTTGTTTTCTTCCTACCAGGTCGCACGAGATTGTTCCGTCCTGATGGGGAATGGCTCGCATTCTTCTGTTCATGGTGTTGGCACAGTAGATCTGAAGTTTACTTCGGGAAAGATCATGCAACTGAAGAACGTGCAGCATGTCCCCGCCATAAAGAAGAATCTCGTTAGTGGCTCCCTTCTATGTAAAGAAGGGTTTAAGTTAGTATTTGAGTCTAACAAAGTAGTCGTATCTCGGTATGGACTATTTGTTGGAAAAGGATATGATTGTGGTGGTTAGTTCCGCCTTTCCCTGGAGGATTTCTGTAATAAAGTCGTGAACCAAATTCATTCTAATGTGAACGAATCTGAGATTTGGCACTCATGTCTTTGTCACATAAATTTCGGTTGTATGACGCGGCTAGCTAAGATGGACTTAATCCTGAGTTTCACTTTAGCCAAAAGCTCTAAGTGCCATGCATGTGTGCAAGCTAAGCAACCTCGTAAGCCTCACAAGATTGCGAAGGAGAGACACCTGGCACCTCTAGAGCTCATACATTCAGATCTCTGTGAGATGAATGGTGTGTTGACTAAAGATGGAAAGAAATACTTCATGACTCTGATTGATGATTCCACTAGATTCTGCTATGTGTATTTGTTAAATACTAAGGATGAGGCTCTACACTACTTTAAAGTCTATAAGGCTGAAGTTGAGAACCAACTTGAGAAGAAAATAAAACGAGTCCGGTCTGATCATGGTGGAGAGTACTTTTCTAATGAGTTCGATTTATTCTGTGCGGAACATGGTATTATTCATGAGAGGACGCCTCCCGACTCACCCCAGTCAAATGGGGTTGCCGAACGGAAAAACCGTACTCTAACTGATTTGGTTAACGCCATGTTAGATATACATCGGGTTTATCCAAGGCATGGTGGGGGGAGGCCGTATTGACATCCTGTCATGTCCTGAATAAAGTTCCCACAAAGGATAATGGGACTACTCCCTATGAGCAATGGGAAAAGAAAAGAACTACACTTTCTTACTTGCGCACTTGGGGCTGTTTGGCGAAAGTCAATGTGCCGATAATCAAAAAGCGCAAGTTGGGACCAAAGACCGTGGACTATGTTTTTCTTGGCTATGCCAAGCATAGCGTTGGCTATAGATTTCTAGTGGTGAAATCTGAGGTACCTGACCAGAAGGTCGGTACAATTATAGAGTCTAGGGATGCTACATTCTTTGAGGATATTTTCCCCATGAGAGATATGCAAAGCAATTCTAGACTGGAATTTGATGAGACTCCTGAACCTGCTATTCCGATGGAATATTATGAACATAAAAGTGATACGAGTTCCACGGAGGATGACGACGAAGCTCCTGTCAGGAGCAAGAGACAGAGGACTGCAAAGTCCTTTGGTGATGATTTCCTCGTGTACCTCGTGGATGATGATACTCCCATTTCCATTTCAGAAGCTTATGCATCTCCGAATGCTGACTACTGGAAGGATGCGGTCCGCAGCGAGATGGATTCCATCTTGGCTAACGGGACATGGGAAATCACTGATCGTCCTTATGGTTGTTGACCATTAGGATGTAAGTGGGTGTTCAAAAAGAAGCTTAGGCCCGATGGTACTGTTGAGAAGTACAAGGCTAGGCTTGTGACCAAGGGTTATACCCGGAAAGAAGAAGAGGATTTCTTTGACACTTATTCACCTGTGGCTAGACTGACAACCATTCAAGTGTTACTCGCTTTGGCTGCCTCGCATGGTCTTCTCGTTCATCAGATGGATGTTAAGACGGCTTTCCTTAACGGAGAGCTAGACGAGGAAATTTACATGCAACAGCCGGATGGCTTTGTAGTAAATGGTCAGGAAGGAAAGGTGTGTAAGCTAGTGAAATCTTTGTATGGCCTGAAACAAGCGTCTAAGCAATGGCATGAGAAGTTCAACACTACTCTGACATCTGCTGGCTTTGTTGTGAACGAAGCTGACAAATATGTATACTATCGCTATGGTGGGGGCAAAGGAGTTATACTGTGTCTGTATGTCGATGACATACTGATATTTGGGACCCATCTCAAGGTAATTGAGGAGGTCAAGTCTTTTCTATCTCATAACTTTGAGATGAAGGACCTGGGTGTGGCTGATGTTATCCTGAACATCAATCTACTGAGAAATTCTGAGGGTGGAATTACACGTTTGCAATCCCACTATGTTGAGAAGATTTTGAGCCGTTTTGGATATTCGGACTGCAAACCTTCTGCAACACCATATGATCCTAGCGTGCGGATTTGAAAATTCAAAGGCACGGCTGTAGATCAATTGAGATATTCTCAAGTGGTTGGTTCACTGATGTACCTAGCATGTGCTACTCGTCCTGACATCTCATTTGCTGTGTGCAAACTGAGCCGGTTTTTTTCCAATCCAGGAGATGTGCATTGACATTCTGTTGAGCGAGTGATGCGCTATTTGCAAGGTACTGCAAACTATGGAATTCAGTATTCTAGGTACCCGACGGTACTTGAGGGGTATAGTGATTCGAATTGGATATCTGATGCTGATGAGATGAAAGCCACAAGTGGACATGTCTTCACACTTGGTGGTGGTGCTGTTTCCTGGAAGTCTTGCAAGCAGACGATCTTAACCAGATCGACTATGGAAGCAGAACTCACAGCATTAGACACATCATGCGTCGAAGCAGAATGGCTTCGAGAGATTTTGATGGATTTGCCGGTGGTTGATAAACCAGTGCCGACTGTCCTTATGAACTGTGACAATCAAACAGTGATTGCCAAGGCTAAGAGTTCAAAGGACAACATGAAATCCACAAAGCACATAAGAAGAAGATTGAAATCTGTCAGAAAATCAAGAAACTCCGGAGTAATAGCGTTGGATTATATCCAGACGGCTAAGAATCTGGCAGACCCTTTTACGAAAGGGCTATCACGGATTGTGATAGAAAATGCTGAGATGGGTATGAGACTCACGTAAGTTGCCATGGGGGTAACCTGTAACACCCTCGGTGCGACTATAGCTCCCACGTGTCGAGGCACGACTTAGAGACATAATCGCATTGAAGGCATATGTCGCAAGTTAGGCAATCTTCACAACATCCCATGTAATAATAATAAAAAAGGGAGATAACATAGTTGGCTTACACTCGCCACGTCAATCAAGTACATAAATAACATTACATCATCCAAACACTCATGGCCCGACTACGACGCCAAAATAAAGAGAACCCAACATGCGACAACGGTCCCAATCACCCCCAACTGGGCACCACTACTGATTATCGGGAAAGGAAACATAGTAACGTTGAGAGTCTTCGTCGAACCCCCACTTGAGCTCGTACGCGTCTCCTAGAGCGGAATCATCGGGCCCTGCATCTGGTGTAATAGTAATCTGTGAGCCAAAGGGACTCAGCAATCTCGCACCCCCGCGATCAAGACTATTTAAGCTTATAGGTATGGCAAGGTAAAATATGAGTGGAGCTGCAGCAAGCGACTAGCAAGTATGGTGCTAACTTATTCGCAAAGGAGAGCGAGAAGAGGAGGCAAAGCACGAGCGAGAAACTATAGAACAACCTGCGCAAACATTACTTCATCACCGTGTCCACTTCCCAGACTCCGCCGAGAATAGGCCATCACGGTAACACACTCGGTTGATTCATTTTAATTAATTAAGGTTCAAGTTATCTACAACCGGACATTAACAAATTCCCATCTGCCCATAACCGCGGGCACGGCTTTCGAAAGTTCAATCCCTGCAGGGGAGTCCCAACTTAGCCCATGACAAGCTCTCACGGTCAATGAAGGAATAGACCTCCTCCCAAGACGTTCCGATCAGACTCGGTATCTCGGTAACTCAAGACACTTCGACAGGTTAAAACAAGACCAACAACACCGCCCGAATGTGCCGACAAATCCCGATAGGAGCTGCACATATCTCTTTCTCAGGGCACACTCAGATAAGCAATCCGTACAACTAAAACCATCCCTCGAGTTTCCCCGAGGTGGCGCTGCAAGGGGCTCTAGTTTGGACCAACACTCAGAGGAGCACTGGCCCGGGGGGGGGGGGGTTAAAATAAGATGACCCTTGAGTCTGCAGAACCCAAGGGAAAGAAAAGGCTAGGTGGCAAATCGTAAGACCAATGTTGGGCATTGCTGGAAAAGTTTTAATCAAGGCGAACTATCAAGGGGTTCCCATTATAACCCAACCACATAAGGAACGCAAAATCCGGGAACATAACACCGATATGACGGAAACTAGGGCGGCAAGAGTGGAACAAAACACTAGGCGAGAGGCCGAGCCTTCCACCCTTTACCAAGTATATAGATGCATTAAGATAACAAGGCAATATAATGATATCCCAACAAGTAAATAAATGTTCCAACAAGGAACGGCCTCCAATCTTCACCTGCTACTAGCAACGCTATAAGAGGGGCTGAGCAAAGCGGTAACATAGCCAATCAACGGTTTGCTAGGACAATGGTGGGTTAGAGGTTTTCCATGGCAAATTAGGAGGCTTTCAAGCAAGTGGTAGGCATCATAGCAATGGCATAGCAAAAGAGCGAGCAAACTAGCATATCAAAGATAGTAGTGATTTCGAGGGTATGATCATCTTGCCTGCACAGTTGTCAGAGTTGACTGGATCCTCGAAAGCAAACTCAACGGGCTCCTCGTTAGCGAACTCGTCTCCCGGCTCTACCCAAACAAGACAAACAAGCAACAAGGACACAATCAACCACGTGCAAACTCAAACAACACGATGCAAAGATGATATGCTATGCGGGATGCGATGCGGGATGCAAAATGCAAGATATGACAGGAAATGCATGAACCTGGCCTCAACTTGGAATTCCAAGGGTGCCACTGGAAAGATGAGATGAAATCGCTTGAAAATGATATAAAGAATGCCGGAATCGGAGTTACGGTTTGGAAATGGCAAGCGTTTCAAAAATGACACCGGTCTGCGATTTACAGCAAGTAGGCATCTAAATGCAACGAAATGAATATGCTACAGCACCCAAACATGACAACAAAATACATGGCAGGGATTCTTACAAGATGCTTAACAAAAGTCTAGCACTAAGCTACGGCCAATTCATCCATTAACAGGTTCAAACAAGCATGGCAAAAACGCAAATGGTAAACAGATCTCAGACTTAGTGAAATTAACACTTGTCTGGAATTTCAGATCATATAGCCCTCTTCAGAGCAACAAAACAACATGCTACAGGACCTGCACATGACAAAGAAAGACATGGCATGGAGCTACTCAACAAGCTTAACAAAAGTCCCTTAGTGACCTTGAGCCAAAAGGGATCACAAAATATACTAACAAGCACACGAACATAGCAAAAACATAATCAGTTTTCAGACTTAGTGAAAACTGGGACATGCTGAAACATAACTCACGAAGGCATGTTTACGAGCTCGATGCACTCACCACGGTTCAAGTCATGGCAAGATAAGCATACATCCCTTAAGAAGGCACAAAATATAAGCTAGACATGGGAAGAACAATGGCATATCATGCACGGATCAACTACAATAACATCGGCAAAATCGCAAACAAGTTGACGATCTGCCGAGATTCACAACGAAGCAAAAGTAGAGCTTGATTGACTCAAGCTAGGGTGCTCCATAATTGCAAACAAAGACATGGATGGATAGAGCACTACAAGGTTAACAAAACTCCCTTACTGATCATCCTTAAAAGAAGCACGGATCACTAGGAAATAATAAGAACATATGGCATCATGAACTAAACAATCCCAGGACTTAGTGAAATCACTAAGTCCCTGAAAACAGAATTACCGGGTGCCTCACTTTGCAAGCTTGCACAAGTCACCACACACATCCTAAAAATACATGGGTTGCACCTCTGGATAGATGACAAAACCCTTAACAAAACACATGAAGAACTCACGGGCATATCATGCACACATTAATCATGGCAAAAATGACAAAAGTGCTAAACAGAGTAACAGATCTGACAATTAACTCAAGTAGCCCTCTTCTAATAGCATTTCGGGCATCAATATGAGCTCAAATAAAAATTATGCAATGGAATGAAATGATGTACTCTCTGAGATGAACATTTTGATATGCTATATGCATGAATCGGAGTTACGGATGCAAAGTTACGGAGCCGCGAACATGTGCACATGGATCTGGGAATTCCGAGGACTTAGTGAAAAATTCAACCTCTCCGAGAAAGTCAACGGGATCGGACGGAGCGGGATGACGAGATCCGGGATGGGGACGTTGCGTTTGGATGGACGAGTGGGTGGATCTGATCCCACTCAGAGCTCCAGCGAGTTTTTGAACTCCGGCGAGGGGCGGCCATTCCGGTGATGACCGGTGACGGGCTCCGGCGAGCACCGGCCAGAGGCGGGCGCCGCGGGGAGGCTCGGTGACGGAGGGCGCGGCA